>NW_026058138.1:0-63269 GCF_023721935.1 Panthera uncia | reverse complement strand
TCCCTTTTTCCTACCCCTGTCCCTTGTACACTAGCGGATTTTTTTTTTAAAAAGTCATACTATCTATTGTCATTATTTTTTTTAAAGCTCAGAATTGTCCCAAATCTGACTAGTGGAGCCCCCTTGAAATAGCTTCTTTGTCCTTTCAACATGTCTCCATAATCCTTGAGGACTTTTTTCTTAAACGGTTTTATCGAATTACAGTTTATAAGCCTTACAGTTCACCCATTTTGAGTTTGTAATTTAATCATTTTTAATACATTCATGGATAAGTGCATTCGACACCACTAGTCGATTTTAGACCATTTTTATCATCTCAAAAAAAACCCTGTACCCTTTATCCATCACCATCCTCCCCCAGCCTGAGGCAAACACTAATTTCTGTCTGTAGATTGCTCTGTTCTAGACATTTCATATGAATAGAATTATATAATAATATGGTCTTTTGTGATGTCTTGCACCTAGTGTGTTTTCACAGGCTATCCATGTTATGTATTAGTACTTCATGCCTTTTATGGCTGGATAATATTCCATGGTATGCATAGACCACATTTTATTTATCCATTCTTCCGCTGATGGACACGTGGGTTGCTTCTACCTGTTGGGTGTTCTAAGTAATGCTGCTGCAAACATTCGTGTGCACATTTTTATGTGGACATGCGTTTCATTTCTCTCCTGTATACCGCTAGGAGTGGAGTTGCTGAGTAGTATAGTAATTCCACGTTTAATCATTTGAAGAATTGCTAGGTTGTTTCCAAAATGGCTGCACCAGTTTGCCTTCCCACGAGCAGTGCATAGGGGTTCTGATTTCTTCACTTACTTGCCAGCTCTTGTTAGTATTTGACTTTTTGATTTCAGCCATCTTGGTGGGTATGAAGTGGTATTTCACTGCGGCTGTGATTTGCGTGTTATCCTTGCATCATTTGTTGTCCCAGCATTCTGTCCAGTTGTCCCACCATCATGTGTTGAAAGGCTTTTCTTTCCTATTGGCCCCCTTACTGAGGTCCGTTGCTCATAGATTTTTTTGTTTTATTTCTGAACTCTCAGTTTTATTCCATTGATCTTTATGTCTATTTTTATGTATCCTACTGATTTGATTATTTTGTAATAAATTTTGAAATCAGGAAGTATGAATTCTCTTGCTTTCTTCCCTTTTCAGATTGTTTTGACTGTTTTTGGTCCATTGCATTTCTATATGAGTTTTAGAATCAACTTGTCAATTTCTACAAAGAAATCAGCTGGGATTTGGTTAGGCATTGCCTTGTACCTGTCGATTAATTTGAGGACCATTCCCGTATTAACAGTGTTAAGTCTTCTAATTCATGAACATGGGATATTTTGAAATTATTTGGGTCTTTCTAAATTTCTTTCAGTGATATTTTACAGTTTTCAGAGTATAGCTTTTACACTTATTTTGTTAAATTTATTCCTAAGTATTTTATTCTTTTTGATGCTAATGTAAATGGAATTGTTTTTTTTCTTTTTTCTTTCTGGAGAGAGAGCGAGGGAGAGGCAGAGAGAGATGGAGAGAGAGAATCTTAAGCAGGCTCCACACTCAATGTGGAGCCGACGTGGGGCTCAATCTCATGACCCTGGTATCAGGACATGAGCCGAAATCAAGACTCAGATGCTTAACCAACGGAGCCACCCAGCCTCCCCAGAACTATTTTTTTTTTAAATGTTTATTTTCTTTTTTTGGAGAGAGAGAGCGTGCAAGTGGAGGAGGAGCAGAGAGAGAGAGGGAAAGAGGGGATCCCAAACAGGCTCCACGCTATCAGCACAGAACTCAACGTGGGGCTTGAACTCATAAGATCATGACCTGAGCTGAAATCCAGAGTTGATTAACCAACTGAGCCACCCACGACCCACCAGACCTGTTTTCTTAATTCCATGTTTTGATTGTTCATTGCACGTGTGTAGAAACATATTTCATTTTTATGTATTGATCTTGTATCCTGTAACCTTGTTGGACTAGCTTATTCTAATAGTTTTTTTAGTGGATTCCATAGGATTTTCTATATGTGTGTGTAAATATATACATGTATTTATGTACCTAAGATCATGTCGTCGGCAAATAGAGATAGTTTTACTTCTTTTTTTCCAATCTTAATGCCTTTTATGTATTTCCCTTGCCTAATTGCCCTAGCTAGAATGTCCGATACAATGTTGAATTGAAATGGTGAGATGATGGGGCACCTGGGTGGCTCAGTCAGTTAAGTATCTGACTCTTGATTTTGGCTCAGGTCATAATCTCATGGTTTGTGGGATTGAGTCCGCGTCAGACTCTGTGCTGGCAGCACAGAGCCTGCTTGGGATTCTCTCTCTCTCTCTCTCTCTCTCTCTCTCTGTCTTTCTGCCCCTCCTCTGCTTGTGTTCACTCTCTATCAAAATAAGTAAATAAGCATTAAAAAAAAAAAAAGAAATGGTGAGACCATATATCCTTGTCTTATTCCTGATATTCAGGGAAAGCAGCCAGTCTTTTCACCATTTAGTATGATGTTACCTGTGAGTTATTCATACATGCCCTTTATCAGGTTGAGGAAGTTCCCATTTTTTTTTTTTTTTTTTTTTTTTAGAGAGAGAAAGTGCCAGCAGGGGAGGGGCAGAGGGAGAGAGAGAGAATTTTAAGTAGGCCCTATACTCAGTGTGAAGCCTGATGGGGGCCTCATTCCCATGACTCTGACATCGTGACCTGAGCTGAAATCAAGAGTCTGATGCTCGACTGACTAAGCCACCCAGGCGCCCCGAGGAAGTCCCTATCTATTCCCAGTTTCTTGAGTGTTTTTATCATGAAACGGTGTTGCTTTTTGTCAGATGCTTTTTCTGCAAGTATTGGGATGATCTAGTGATTTTATTCCATTGATATATTACATTAATCAATTTTTGAAGTTAAACCAACCTTGCATTCATTCCTGAGTTAAACCCCATTTGTTGTGTTGTGTAATTCTTTTTATATGTTTCTGGATTCAGTTTGCTAGTATTTTGGTAAAGATTTTTGTATCCATATTCATAAGAGATACCGGTGGGTGGTTCTCTCTTCTCTTGATATCGTTGTCTGGTTTTGATAATCAAGGTAATACTGGCTTTGTCAGTTGAGTTGGGAAGTACTCCCTCTTCTGTTTTTTGGAAGAGTTTGTGAAGAATATTGGTGTTAATTTAAATGTTTGGTGGAATTCAGTGGTGAAGCAATCTGGGCTTGACTTTTCTTTGTGGGTAATTTTTTTATTCAGTCTTTTCACTTATTATGGGTTTGTTCAGATTGTCTGTTTCTTGAATCAGTTTTAGTAGTTTGTATTTTTCTAGGAATTTTTCCATTTCATGTAAGTTACCTAATTTGTTGTTATACAGTTGCTCATTGTTGTTACATTTACATTTTTTATTTCTGTAAGGTCAGTATTACTGCTCCCTCTTTATATGTGATTCTGGTAATTCCAGTCTTCTTTCTTTTTATCTTGGTCAAACTAGATTCTTTGCTTTCTTGCACAAGATGACCCAGGTACTTACGTTTTACATTTCTTGCCCTAGACCTGGAGTCACCTGTTTCTCTAAGAAGTTTTGGTTTTCTTAACGGGAGGACAGTCGTATTTAGAACTCAGGCTCTGAGTGCTAGGTGTTTTCATTGCTAGCAGTGGATGTCATTATTCCTAACCCCTTTTACAGGCCAGAGGTAGAAAAAAATACAACTTTAAATATCATGAATTTATACTGAAACCTCCAATTCAAATCCATTTCTATAGGGTTCTTCACTTTTCCCCATTCCATATTTGTTTCTCCGTTCTCTCACAAAAGAAATTGTGACTTCCTATATACCTTCCATTATTTACTCATTTGCTTCAAGTTACACATACTCAAAAATAGTTTGAGTTACACCACTAATACCATAACTAACAAGAAACTTATTAAATTCAAGGTTTTTTGTACTTCTTTTGGTCCTTAGATTATATCTGACCGAGATACACAATCAGATTACTTTCAAATTTAGACCTTTGATTCTAACTATAGATCTGAAGATGTTAAACTGAGAGCTAATCTCTTTAGACTCGGATTTTGCCCATGTGAGGTTGCCATTTGCATGGCATAGGGAAACTGTAGAGTCCGACAGATCTAGGTTCAAATTCTAGCTGTTTTGATCAGTATCTGTTACCTAGTTTCTGTGACTATGTTATTATTTGTGAAGTAGGTTTAACAGTACTGACTGTGGAGGTTTGTTGTGAGAGTAGAGATAATGGGTAGAAGGCACTTGACCTACTAGTCATACAGTAGACATTGGCTGTTATTTTATAACCTTGAAGTATTTAAAAACAATATTTGACTGTTTTTAAAAGTCTTTAATATATTTAATAAACAATGATGAAATATATAACTGATCAGTTAAAAAAATTTTTTTGTAATTTTTTTAAGTTTTTAAATTTATTTTGAGATAGAGAGTGTGAGCAGGGGAGGGGCAGAGAGAGAAAATCCCAAGCGGGCTCTGCGGTGACAGCACAGAGCCGGACATGGGGCTCAAACTCACAAACTGTGAGATCATGACCTGAGCCAAAATCAAGAGTTGGATTCTTTTTAAATTTTTTTTTTTTTTTAACGTTTATTTATTTTTGAGACAGAGAGAGACAGAGCATGAACAGGGGAGGGTCAGAGAGAGAGGGAGACACAGAATCTGAAACAGGCTCCAGGCTCTGAGCTGTCAGCACAGAGCCCAACGCGGGGCTCGAACCCACGGACCGTGAGATCGTGACCTGAGCTGAAGTCGGACGCTTAACCGACAAGCCACCCAGGTGCCCCAAGAGTTGGATTCTTAACCGACCGAGCCACCCAGGTGCCCCCAAATTATTATTATTATTATTATTTTTTAAATTTTAGTTTCTTCCCAGCTGTATTGAGATAGAATTGACATATAACATTGTATAAGTTTAGGGTGTAACAAATCAGGAGACTATAGATGCTGGAGAGGATATGGAGAAACGGGAACCCTCTTGCACTGTTGGTGGGAATGCAAATTGGTGCAGCCACTCTGGAATACAGTGTGGAGGTTCCTCAAAAAATTAAAAATAGACCTACCCTATGACCCAGCAATAGCACTGCTAGGAATTGACCCAAGGGATACAGGAGTACTGATGCATAGGGGTACTTGTACCCCAATGTTTATAGCAGCACTCTCAATAATAGCCAAAGTATGGAAAGAGCCTAAATGTCCATCAACTGATGAATGGATAAAGAAATTGTGGTTTATATACATAATGGAATACTAGTTGACAATGAGAAAGAATGAAATATGGCCCTTTGTAGCAACGTGGATGGAGCTGGAGAGTGTGATGCTAAGTGAAATAGCCATACAGAGAAAGACAGATACCATCTGGTTTCACTCTTATGTGGATCCTGAGAAACGTAACAGAAACCCATGGGGAAGGGGAAGGAAAAAAAAAAAAAAAAGAGGTTAGAGTGGGAGAGAGCCAAAGCATAAGAGACTGTTAAAAACTGAGAACAAACTGAGGGTTGATGGGGGGTGGGAGGGAGGGGAGGGTGGGTGATGGGCATTGAGGAGGGCACCTTTTGGGATGAGCACTGGGTGTTGTATGGAAACCAATTTGACAATAAATTTCATATATTGAAAAAAAAATAAGTTTAGGGTGTACAAGGTAGTGGTTTAATGTATGTATATACTGTGACATGTTTATCAGAGTAAATCAGTTAACATCTATCACTTCACATAGTTACATTTTTGTGTGTACGTACATAGTGAGACCTTAAAAAATCTATTCTCTTAGCAACTTTCAAATGTACAATACAATATTGTTAACTGTAGTCACCATTACTGTGTATTAGATCCCCAGGACTTATTTATCTTGTTCTGGGAGTTTGTGCTCTTTGACCACCTTCCTCCCCTCCCCCACACCACCAGTCTGTTCTATGAATCTGGGTTATTTATTATTCTTCAAAAATAAGACATTGGCTTGTTAATAAATGTGAGTTTTGATGTTTCTGCTTTTCTGTATTAAAATTTAATATGAAGGGGGTTGTCCTTTCAGTTTCCCTTACCTATAAGAAAGTGACTATTTTTTTTAATGTTTATTTTTTATTTTTGAGAGAGAGCATGTGTGAGCAGAGGAGGGGCAGAAAGAGGGGAAGGGGCAGAGAGAGGCAGGGACAGAGGATTCGAAGTGGGCTCCATGCCGACGGCAGAGAGCCCCATGTGGGGCTCGCACCCACCAACCGTTAGGTTCATGACCTGAGCCAAGTCAGACACTTAACTGACTGAGCCACCCAGGAGCCCCAGAATATGACTATTTTTTAACTTATTAAAATAAATTACATGATCTAGTTCGTTGGAATATCTAAAATATTTAAAATAAAAGTGCCTTTTATTTTATTATTTTTTAAATGTTTATCTTGAGAGAGAGCATGTGTGTGAGTCGGGGAGGGGCAGAGAGCAAGGAAGGAGAGAATCCCAAGCAGGTTCTGCCCTGTCAGTGCAGAGTCTGACTTGGGCTCCATCCCATGAACTGTGAGATCATAGCTTGAGCTGAAATCAAGAGTTAGACAACCGACTGAGCCACCAGGTGCCCTAAACAGTTATCAGTAGCAGCCTGATTATTTTATTTGAAAAGTTCCAAAGGAAATTTTGTTGCCAGTAAATTTGAAAATGTCCCCTGAAATAATTCTGCTCAGTCATTACATGTTTCTAATGTATTTTTAAAAGTGTAGTGTAATTTTTGCAAGGTTCATAAACTATCTTTCCTTAATTATCATTAGCTTTTTTTTTTTTTTTTTTATTTTTTTTTTTGTTTATTTTTTTGGGAGACAGAGACAGAATGTGAGTGGGTTGGGGCAGAGAGGGAGGGAGACACAGAATCTGAAGAAGGCTCCAGGCTCTGAGCTGTCAGCATAGAGCCCGATGCGGGGCTCGAACTCACGAGCTGCGAGATCATGACCTGAGCCCAAGTCGGACGCTCAACTGACTGAGCCACCCAGACGCCCCATAATTATCATTAGCTTACAGCAGGAGTACTGACTTAAATTTATTAGTCTGTGAAAAATAGTTTAAAGTCCATTTCTTCCTAAGTATATCTGATATTTATCCCCATACTTTTTGGTCCTGAGTAGTAATCTCTGTTGTTAAGTTATAAATGTGGCTCAGATATTATCCTGTTTCTGTTTAGACTGCTTTCCTTGGAGAACACATATCCTGAGTTTTTCTTTTGTAATTGATTTTATTTTATTTTATTTCTTTTAACTTTATTTTCTATTTTTTAAAGTTTACGTCCAAAGTAGTTAGCATATAGTGAAGCAGTGATTTCAGGAGTAGATTCCTTAATGCCCCTTACCCATTTAGCCCATCCTCCCTCCCACAACCCCTCCAGTAACCCTCAGTTTGTTCTCCATATTTATGAGTCTCTTCTGTTTTGTCCCTCTCCCTGTTTTTATATTATTTTTGCTTCCCTTCCCTTATGTTCATCTGTTTTGTCTCTTAAAGTCCTCATATGAGTGAAGTCATATGATTTTTGTCTTTCTCTGACTGACTAATTTCACTTAGCATAATGCCCTCTAGATTTTATTTTTTTAGAACAGTTTTAGATTTACAGAAGAATTGAGAAGGTAGTACAGAGAGTTCCCATGTACCCAACATCCAATTGTCTCTGTTAATTAACATCTTATGTTAGTATGGTACATTTGCTACAGTTAATGAGCCGGTAATGATACATTGGTATTAATTAAAGGCCATAGTTTATTTGGATTCCCTTAGTTGTTATGTAATGTCTTTTTCGATTCCAGGATCCCATTATCCTATTTATGACACTATATTGCATTTGTTTTTCATGTTTTGTTAGGCTTCTCTTGCCTATGACAGTTTCTCAGACTTTCCTTGTTTTTGATGATTTTAATTTAGCATTTTTGAGGAGAATTGGTTAAGTATTTTGTAGGGTTCCCCCTAACCCCCTGCCGTTGGAATATGATGTTTTTCTCATGATTAGACTGGTGGTATGTGTTTTGGGGAGGAAAATCCAAAGTAACTTTTTTAGAACATCATATCTAGGGTAGATGCTATCAACATGACTTACCAAGTTGTTAACTGAACTTAGTCACCTAGCTGAGGAAGCATCGTCAGATTTCTTCACTGGCAAGTTGCTCTTTTTCCCCAAGCTATGCTGCTTCCTTGAGATGCAGAGTATTTGCTTAAATTATTTAGAATTTGTCTGCAAGGGAAATCTTTTTCCTTTTATGCATTTATGTATTTATTTAATCACTTACTGATACCAGTATGGACTCATGGGTATTTATTTTGTACTTTGGATTATAGTCCACTGCTGTTTTGCTCAAATAGTTCCAACTTTGACCATTGGGAGCTCTTTCACTTGGTTCCTGGGTCCCTTTGACAGATCCCCGGCTTATAGGTTTGTTTGTGTGTTTTTTGAACACTTCCTTATCTCGCGGCTCCAGGCACATCTTGCCTATTTCCTGTCGTAGCCCTAGAGTCAGCCATTTCTCCAAGGAGTCCTGGCTTCTTTTATTGGAGAAAAGAATTAGCAAACAAAGTTTAGGTGCTGGGTGTGCTCATAGCTATCGGGGGTTCTTGCTCTTGGAACCTGTCGGCTGACAGAGCAAAGAAGTATACGAAGAAGTGTGTTTGTTTTAAAGCTAACAGGCTTGAAATATACCAGGCTATTTGGTTTAATGCCCTAACCTATTTTAAGAATATTCTCCTCAACTTTTCATCCCTTCTCCTGATTTCTCCTTAAATTTATATATTGGGTAGTTATATTGTTTGCATAGTACTTTTTTTTTTTTAATAATATGTAAAATCAACCATGCAGGGATCAGATACATGATAGGAAGGGCATGTAGTATTGGGGCTGTTAGTTTATTGCCCACCTTTTCTTATTCTGCAGGCTCATGGTAGGAATTCTTTTGGTGTTTGGATACTGCTAATAATTCCAGGGAACCAATCAATAATCCATGTACAGAAGTTACCTTGGTTTTGAAGCCCACAAAGTGTATATAACAAAAACTAGATCTGTTGCTCAGCCCAATCTGTGGAATTGTATCTTTCCCTTGTTCCCCTCCTTTCCTTGTCTTCTTTATAGTAGTTTTATATTACAGACATACCAATGTCTGTAACATATAGATCACTAACTACAAAAACTTCACTAGTTTACATTTCCACCTTTATAAAGGTGGAAATACACAGAAATGGAGACCTAACAGACACTTAGCTACTGACAAAAAGAATGGCCAGAGAACTATTTGGGAGACAGTCTCCGGACCAGTCCTCTTACTCTGGGTGCAGAAACCAGAAAGTGTAGCTAATCCTTAAATGGCACACAGATGTAATCTTGTAATCTGTCTAATAGACCATTAGGTGATGAGGTTTACTAAAGCCCCCCTCACTGTAATTTAGTGACACATTTAGTATGTTTATTCAGTCATCACATGGCCAGTATCCTGATGCTTTCTTGTGTAGACCTTTTGGTTTAAGGACACCACTTGCAGTAAATGTTTGCTTTGTTTTTCTTTTGGTGAGGGGTAGGGGTAGAAGGTGATCTTGCTGTGACATCTATGTGCCATTTAGGGGTTAGCTACACTTTCTGGTTTCTGCACGCAGAGTAAGAGGACTGGCCCGGAGTCTGTCTCCCAAATAGTTCTCTGGCCATTCCTTTTGTCAGTAGCTAAGTGTCTGTTAGTCTCCATTTCTGTGTATTTCCACTTTTATAAAGGTGGACATGTAAACTAGTGAAGTTTTCATTACTTAGTAGTTAGTGACCTGTGTGTATTTGATGTTATTCTTTAGGCAGTGAAGAAGGGTTGAATAGTCTCAGTGCATAAGCTAATTTTTAATAATCTGTTTGAAAAATAGCTTACTGTACCTATTCTCTCATAGAGAGAAAATGAGTTGTTTGAATTGGCCAGTTACTTGATAAAGCATTTCTGACATTCAGAATGTGTCCAATCTTAAAGTTTGTTTCTAAACATCAAGTTGAAAGTAGCTTCCTATAGGAGGCTCGTGTATTTGACCCTTCAGCAAATACCTGGTAATGGTTCTGAGATTAGTGGTTCACAGAAGGCTATGTATGTGTTTACGGGAATGGGGACGCTCTATACTAATTCAACTTTTTAATTTCCATGGGTTGTTTTGCCTTAGTTTCATTAGTCCATTCATTTATTAACTAGATTTTTTTTTAGCTTTTTGGAAAGAACGTGTTCATGTTGCAAAATACAGCTGAAAACTACACTTTAATTTTGTTTCTGATTTCTTTACACAGCAAATTGCACAAAGTTTAAAAGATGAACAGAAGAAGGTACCTTCGGAAGCTTCGTTTTCAGATGTTCAGTTAGAGGAAACAGAGTCTAATAATCTAACAAAATCTGGTATGTTATGATGTTTAACTCCAACTTTTATTTATTCACTTAAACTTTTATCGAGGCCTTGTCATGTTCCAGACATGAGAAATGAGAAACAGTTTATGTGCCTTTGAGGAGCCCACACTTGAGCAGGCGGGGGTGGGGGTGGGGGGGGGAGATTGATAAGCCACAGATGTAATTCAGTGGTGATATGCCCAAAGGTATACACAGGACACTCTTGGATCATGGATGAAGGGCATCAAAATTACGAAGCTTTGAGTGCAAGAAAGTGAATTCAGTGAGAGGTGTTGTGTCTGAAAGCTCTGCTGTTTATAAAGGCAAGAATGAAGCCAGGTGGAGTAAGGTTAAAGACAGAATAGCACGGAAGAAGGCATGCAGGAATGGAAGACCGTGGATGCTTTTGGGGGAGTCAAGCGGTTTGGTATGTTTGGGTATAGGTTATTTGTAGGGAAGGAGCAGATACAGCAGGCCAGATAGGTGTCAGTCTCGCGGACTTTGAACTTCTTGGTAGTAGAGCATGTTGGCATAATTGTACCACCTGATTTGCATTTGGTAAATATATTGAGTGCCTGGGACTGGGATAAAATACTGATTGAAATGTATGGGATAGCTTGGACTATGGTGCATTTATCGCAGGGAGCAGAATTGTCCAAGAATCATCCTGGATTCTCATGAGTTTAATGTAGACAGCGAGCTGGTTTGTTGTCTCTCCTTCTAGCTCTAACAGGGGTAGTGAAGCTCAGCTCGTCATGGAGCCCAGGACAGCGTGGGATTGGGATAGTGAGAGTGGGAACCTTTCAAGGATCCCAATTGCGTCCATGTTCCCAGGTTCAGGGCATCATCAGGTATTGTGGGTTATTCTATGAACAGTTGATACCTTAAGGCCAGACTGCCAAGCAGACTGGGTATTCCCTCCCTGGCAAAGCCATTTTCTCATGCTTGCCCCATAGGAAGAGAGACTAAAATTTTCTCCTCTGAAATAGAACCTGTGCCATGTCTTAGTATACCTCTTGGTCCTAGAAAACCTTTTCAAGAGTTACTGGAAAACTAGATGACATTTCTGTCTTGCCAATCCTGGTCTTGTACATTTTCCCTTCCCCCAGTAGAGTCTGTATTCTTTTACCCATGCCTGGCCTTAAAGTAAATAAGGTATTGTTGGCAGAACTGTAGAGACTAGTTAGGAGACTGTTTTGTTTTCCATTTGAAAGTTAAAGGTGATTTGAACCAGGGTACTAATGAGGGATGGAGAGAAGTTTATAGATGAGACATACAGTTAAAAGCTTGAGTCAATAGAATTTGATGACATCCTAGATGTGGGGGCTGAGGAAGACTTGGTAGGGTCCATGTGTATATCAGCCTGGAGCTGTGCTGTTCAATATGGTAGCCGCCTGCCATTGAGCATGTGAAATGTGGCTCATCTGAATATGCTGTTAGCATATAAAATGCATACCAAATTTCTCAGGCTTAATATGAAATAAAGAATGGAAAGTACCTTACTGGTAATTTCTGTCTTGATTACATGTTAAAGTGATGATATTTTAAATATATTGGGCTAACTATATTAAAACTCATTCCATTTGTGGTTTTTTTTTTTTTTTTTTTTTTACTTTTTTTAATGTGGCATTTTAATGTGTCCCATCTATCGCTCACATTGTATTTCTGTTGGAACAGTACTGCTCTAGAGCTGTAAAGAGGAGGACTGATCTGGAGATAAAGACAGTGGAGTGCTTGATGCTGTGGGCTTGTATAGGATCACCCCGGCGCTGAGAATAGAGTGATAATAACAGAAATCTGAGAGAGAGAGAGAGAAAAGTAAACCTGAGAGAGAACCTTAACAGACGCTGACGTTAAGGAGCAAAATGGAGTATTCTGGGCGAACTGAGGAAGAATAGCCAGAGAGGTCAGAAGAGAGCGAGAGGATAAGGTGTGATTAAAGCCAAAGGAGGAGGGGTTGGCAGGTAGTTTGGGTGAACAGGTGAGAAATAGGACATCACAACGATACTGTGGTCAGAGTGGGATGGTAGGTTTTAAGAATTAAGAGGTGGAATCGTTTGGAGTAATAAAGTCTATAGAAAGGAATAAAGTACTTCTGAAAGGAAGTCTTGAGAACATCTGTCTATGGGGTTGGGGGTGCAGGGATGGAAATGAAGGTCTTTGGAATTCGGAAGGTCAGGGGCAACCATGTGGTTGTCTGTATGATTGTTGATGGTACTTAGAGTGGTGATAGAATTTGGGATGAAAAAAGCAAGACTGAGTCAGGTGGCACGGGGAGCAAAAAAAGAGGATAATCACTTTTCTCGGTTCTTGGTTTCTTAGTGCGCTGGAAGTGAGAATGAGAAGCCTCCAAAGTGAGGACTTTGAACAACATGGTGTTCACGTAGTAGAACTAGGTGTCTGGGCCAGTGCGAGGGACCGTTGTGTGGAGAGGCTGATTATCAGTGTCTTCAAAAGCACAGGCTCTATTCTCTGCGTAGAGCGGGCGAGAGGAGGGTGGGCTCAGAGACGACGCTGGAGGAAGACTGCCGGAGGCTGAGGGAGAAGCCCTGTTACTTGGCTTTGTTCTGCTCTTCAGAAGGGGCAGCTAGTAGACACTTGCCTTTTGATGGTTTGCCAGGCAAGTAAACTTTCCCTGCATCGGTTGTTTTAATGCTAACTATTTTTCACAGGAAAGTGAAAAAATAAACAAGCCAGTACTTAAAGTACGGTATTTTAAAGTACTTAACATAGATTTGTTTCACTAAACTTTTATTTGGGGGTAATGTTTTGGCTCTTTATTTTGAAGGAGGGATCTTACAGACCTAATCTTAGCACAACTATAGATACTTAATCTCCTAAATATTCTTTGATAAAATTTGTCTAGTTTGTTCTTTTTAAGGAACTTCATATAGATATTTTAAAGTAAGACCCCATAGAGGGGCTTTTAAAGTCACCCAAGTATTCAGAAATGAACTATTGTGACCTCATCAAAATAAAAAGCTTTTGCACAGCAAAGGAAACAATCAGCAAAACTAAAAGGCAGCCGATGGAATGGGAGAAGATATTTGCAAACGACATGTCAGATAAAGGGTTAGTATCCAAAACCTATAGAGAATTTATCAAACTCAACAACCCAAAAAAAACAATCCAGTGAAGAAATGGGCAAAAGACACGAATAGACACTTCGCCAAAGAAGACATCGAGATGGCCAGTCAACACATGAAAAAATGCTCAACATTACTCATCATCCAGGAAATACAAATCAGAACCACAATGAGATACCACCTCAACCTGTCAGAATGGCTAAAATTAACAACTCAGGCAACAACAGATGTTGGCGAGGATGTGGAGAAAGAGGATCTCTTTTGCACTGCTGGTGGGAATGCAAGCTGGTACAGCCACTCTGGAAAACAGTATGGAAGTTCATCAAAAAATTAAAATAGAACTACCCTGTGACCCAGCAATTACACTAGTAGGTATTTATCCAAGGGATACAGGTATGCTGTTTCGAAGGGACACATGCACCCCAATGTTTATAGCAGCACTACCAACAATTGCCAAAGTATGGAAAGCACCCAAATGTCCATTGATGGATGAATGGATAAAGAAGATATGGTACATCTATACAATGGAGTATTACTCGGCAATCAAAAAAGAATGAAATCTTGCCATTTGCAACTATGTGGATGGAACTAGAGGGTATTAGGCTAAGCAAAATTCGTCAGAGAAAGACAAATATCATATGACTTCACTCATATGAGGAGTTTAAGATACAAAGCAGATGAACATAAGGGAAGGGAAGCAAAAATAATATAAAAACAGAAAGGGCGACAAAACAGTCTCATAAATATGGAGAACAAACTGAGGGTTACTGGAGAGGTTTTGGGAGGGGGGATGGGCTAAATGGGTAAGGGGCTTAAGGAATCTACTCCTGAAATCATTGTTGCACTATATGCTAACTAACTTGGATGTAAATTAAAAAAATAAATAAAAATACCAGAAAAATAAATAAATAAAATCACACAAGTATTACATGCTTTTGAAAAACAAAAACTTAAGCTTACAGAATTATAAAATGAAAGCACTGACCTACGATATTCTCCTCTTTGTTTTTGCTCATAAATCTATATACCGTAATCTCCGGATCTCCTCCTAAGCCTAGGCAGTTCTGGCTCTTTTTTAAAAAAAGGAATTATATTTTGCTTGGCTATCCTTTTATTTTTTTTATTATTGAAAAGATTTCAAATATACAGAAAAGTAGAAAGAATGATACAATGAACAGTGCGTACCAGTACCCACCACCTGGATTCAAGACTTAATATTTTATCACATTACATATACATATATTCTTTTGCTAATCATTTTATTTTTTATATTTTTTTAAAGTTTAGTTATGTAATCTGTACACCCAGTGCTGGGCTCAAACTCATGACCCCAAGATCAAGAGCCACCTGCTTCTCTGACTGAGCCAGCCAGGTGCCCCAATCTTTTGCTGATGACTTTAAATTATTGACATCATTGCCAGTTTACTCTTGAGCATTTCGTCATCTCTCCAGAAAGTAAGGACATCTCTTACATAACCATAAACCATTATTGCATTAAAACATTCAATAAAGTTTCCTAATGTCCTCTCATACCCAGCCCTTATTTCACTCTTCCCTCTTGCTCCAAAGTATTATCTTAGCTCTGCTTTTGTGGCTCATTTCAACTCTGGTCTCTTGAGCTGAAGTGATTGTGCTTTCCTTACAAAGCCAACCAAGCCCCCCTCCATCTCCTCACCCTTACTGGTGTCTGACCTGTCTTGGAAAGAGGGGGGATAATTCTCTTCACTTGGGAAATGGATAGACTGAGGAGGCCTGTAAGTGATACAGCTTAGATCATGGAAGGCAGGTTGTCAGGCAAACCAGCTTTGATTAATTTTCCTGTTTAACATTGCTTTGTTTTCTTGTCATTCCCCCACCTCCGTAGGCTCCCACTTGCTTCCCCATGACTACTCACAGGTCTACCTCCTTTTTGTATAATGTGTATATACTGTTCATTTATTCCATAAAGATTATTGATCACAGTTTGGGCATAGCTATTTGAGTTAAGCATATATATGAGGTATACACACACACACACACACACACACACACACACACACATATTCATGTGTATTCTTACTGTGTTAAATCTTAGCTATCACCGATTCGGGGGTTCCTGTGGGATTTTTTTTTTTTTTTTTAAGATTTCTTTTTCTTTTCTTTCTTGCTTTCTTGTTATGTTTTTTTTTTTTTTTTTAATTAAGTAAACTCTACCCCCAACATGGGGCCCAAACTTATGAATTCAGGAGTTCCATGCTCTACTGACTGAGGTAGCCAGGTACCCCCCTTGGCATTCTTGATTAAAGGTGAAGAAAATCTAGAAAAAATGGATGCCCCTAGGTATTGATAACTAAAGAGAACAAACAGGTTACAGTTGCCATGCAAGTAAGACGTATGTAGTGTATGGAATGTGTCTTTTCCATTTGGATTTTTAGGTTCAACAGAATCCCTCAATCCTAGACCACAGACGACAATTTCTCCAGCAGATCTTCATGGAATGTGGTATCCTACAGTTCGAAGAACTCTTGTGTGTCTCTCCAAATTGTACAGATGCATAGATGTATGTGTGTAAATTCTTGTATCTTTAGTGTAAATTGCTTGCTGTTTCACGTGAAATTTTTTAATTTTAATTTTATTTTAAGATATCGATGTAGTATTTTGTTTGGTATCAAATTCAAATCATACGATTTTTCAGTACAGAGGTAGGTTTAAGATGAGTCTAAGTTAGGAATTCTTAACCTGTGCATTCTTTAGAACCTTAGAATTCACTAGTGGCCTTTAGGGAGTCTGTGAACACCTTGAGATTGTGGGCAAAATTGTGTATGTATGTTTATATTTGTGTCTTTCTGAGAAGGGTTATGGCTTTTATTGCTTTTCATAGGGACCTATGACCACATATAAGTTTAAAACTACTAGTTAAGTCATCTGTTTTAGTTTAGTTTATAGATAAGGAAAAAGACATGCAGAAAGGTTAAGTGATATGTCCAGTGTCACATGGGCATAATGTACATTTAGTATTAAATTTATTATTAAATGCATCTACTTTAGTTTTGTACTCCATTTAAATCAGCATCCTTGATAAGTACTATTAAGGTTGCATGTGTTTCTTTTTTTTTTTTTTTTTTTTTTTTTAATTTTTTTTTTTTTTTTTTCAACATTTATTTATTTTTGGGACAGAGAGAGACAGAGCATGAACGGGGGAGGGGCAGAGAGAGAGGGAGACACAGAATCGGAAACAGGCTCCAGGCTCTGAGCCATCAGCCCAGAGCCTGACGCGGGGCTCGAACTCACGGAGTGCGAGATCGTGACCTGGCTGAAGTCGGACGCCCAACCGACTGCGCCACCCAGGCGCCCCTAAGGTTGCATGTGTTTCTAATCATGGGATTAATTTTCGTTGTTTGCTGAAATTAGCAGTACTTTTTTTTCCCTTAAGCACCAACTTAAACGTTGCATTGATTTTAGGTAAGAGTTATTGTACACATTCCAGAATGTTTAATGATACGATTAATGTAGATGCATAGTGGTGGGTGATTATCAATCTTGACAGATTATTTGTCTATATTTATTTACTGTTAGGAACTTGCTGCTGAAATGTAAGATTCAGTGTTTTTTTGTTTTGTTTAAGTTTTATTTAAGTAATCTCTACCCAACATGGGGCTTGAACTCACAACCCCGAGATTAAGAATTGCCCGTTCCTCTGACTGAGCCAGCCAGGCATCCCTAAAATTCAGTGGTTTTACTTTAAATTAAACTGTGTAACAACTCCAGTAGCATATGAAGAAAAAAGCGATTAAATACAACAGACAATTAATTGTCCAAATGCTACTGTTTCTTAAGAATATAGTTCATAGGGGGTGTGTATGTTCCCCCCAACCCCCGCATAGAGATACATTTTTTAGAACTTGGGTGACTGAGCCTTTGTTTTAAAGTTGGTTTTATTGAGTTAAAAAAAAAAGCCTCCAACATATTGAAGTCAGGGCTCCATGGGGTCAGAACCACATCTGCCTTGTCCACCCACCACTGTGCATCCAGCATTTAGCACAGAGCCTAGCATGAAATAGGTGCTAAGGAGATGTTGGAGGGTCACATGAGTGTCTTGAGAGATGCACATTACAAAAGCATGTATTGGTCTAGAAATAGGAATAGGAGTAGGAAATGCCAGGGGGAATATTGCCAGTAATATAACTTAATTCAGCTATATTGAGGGTAAGCAAGCATTCATTGTTCGTTGTACTCGGCTTCCATTTTTTCTTTTTCCTGTGTTGTGAAATACTTCAGGGTAATGTTTTTCTTTTATTTCACCAGAGGGCAGTGTTCCAAGGATTGTCCCAGGAAGCCTTGTCTGCCTGCATTCAGTCACTACTTGGAGCATCAGAGTCTATCAGCAAAAACAAGGTTTGATGAAGTGTTAGGTGAAATCTTGTTACCTATAATAATACTGTTCAATACAGCATTTATTTATAGGCGCAGAAATTTAAAGCCGTGTTGGCAGTAGGATATGTTTGTTTAATGTGATTTAATTTTGAGGCCCTTTAAGAGAAGCTAGAACAGTTGACCCTTGAAAAGCACAGGAGTTACGGGGCACAGGTCCCCCCACGAAGTTGAAGATACATGTAGAATTTTTGACTCCTCGAACACTGAACTACTAATAAATAGCCTTCTGTTGACTGGAAGCCTTAGTGACTGATAACATAGTCAATTAGCACATTTTGTATGTTATATGTATTATGTACTGTATTCCTAGAATAAAATAAGCTAGAGAAAAGAAAATGTTATTAGGAAAATCATGGGCAAGAGAAAATACATTTACATTATGTACTCTAAAAAATGCACGTGTGTAAGTGGACCAGCGCAGTTCAAACCATGTTGTTCAAGGTTCAGTTGTATTTTGTTATAGTGCTAAATAAAGACTACGCTGTATAAAAGAGTGCCAATTTTGCTCAAGTACCAAAAATGATACTTAGGTTATACATTCTGTAGGATAAAAGTTTCTTACTATACTCTTAGAAACTGGGAAGGTAGTAGATTCCTGTTTCCCTGGAAGACCAAAACTGTGTTTTCAAGGGAATGTAGCAATTTATAATCATCCTTCAGTGATGGTTTTAAATTGTTGAGCAGAGGAAATCTACTAAGTCAATTTGGAAGACAGTTGTGGCCCATGGGTTGCATGACTGGAAGTAGTTGCCATGACTTTGTGACTTAGTTTTTAATCAAGAAGGGATCTGGGGCTGAAGGCCTCTGAGAATTTTTTACAGCCTGGTCAGAAATGTTGCTCTGTTTAACCCTCTGTTAAAATACCTGTTACCCAGGGGGAGGGAGCTGTGGGAGGTGTTTTCAGGGAAACCTTTTTGGCTGCTTGAGTCTTCAAGGCTTTAGATAAATTAGGGTAACACACACACACACACACACACACACACACACACACACACACAGCTTCCCACCAAAGAATTTGGGGTTCTATTGCTAGGAAAGTTGTACCTCTGTGACAACTTCATTCTCCCACTCGTGGAATGGAAGGTTACAATTTTTGTTTGCTAGAAAGAGGATGGAAAGTTAGTTGTAGACAGGCAGATTTAAGTTTTAAAAAGTGTTTCTAAGTCTGAGCTCTCACATTTCCTATAATACATGAAATCAGGAAAAACATTCTAATATTAGGTAAATGGTTAAATAAATTGTGGCATGTTCCATATAGTAGACTGTTACACGACCATTAAATTTTTAATGAAGCAATAACATTCAACTTAGATATGTTAAGGCAAAAAAAAAAAGGATACAAACCAGATATACATTAGGACTTTAGTGAAAACGCTTTTGAAAGCTTTTGGGAGACTGTGGATGATTTTCCCTTCTTTTCTCTATACTTTTCTTATTTTCAAGATTTTCTAGCATGGGCATGTGTTTCTTAGATCATCGGGAGAAAAAAAATGACCTAATTTAAAAATAAGTGTATCGACTTAGGTCTTATACCACTGTTCTCTTTTTAAAGGGAAGTATGAAGGGCTTTTTGATTCTTCAGTCCTTACCCTGTGAGGCCTGTGAGGCTGTCCTATTTTATCTAGCTTTGCTTCCTACATATTATAAGGGGTTTAAGTATGTATGAGGAAGCCCTCTATTTGGTAAGCATTAGCTAATTTATTGTCATTGTGGAGTTTGCACTTTTGCCTTTCAAGAAAATGATCACTTAATGCGTTGGCTTTTTAAGGCAAGAAATTGTTCTTCTGTACTTTTAAATTGAGCACCTAGTGTATCAGTAAATTACTAACATGGTACCATTCACTGGATAACAGCTGTAGTAAAGTCAATCTATATTGTACTATTTTTGCCCCTTGGAGTTGTTAGTTTTTTGAAAAATAGAGCAAGTATTCAGAATGTTTCCTGCTTATTTAATGCTCTGTGTGCCAGAGTGCAAAGTGAGTTTCCATCAATAAATCATACTTCTATATTGATTATGGGTTTATTTAGAAGGAGGGAAGAGAGAGAGAAACCAGAGAGGAGTTACTTTGCTTAATAACCCCTTTAAAATTTTTATTATTTACTGAAGGACTTTATTCTTTTCCTAGTATAGTGTAACATCATTAGAAATATTTTCAAAGTAAAATTCTATCTTGAGTAGGCAGCAAGAACGAGCAAACACAGCCTTGCTTTTGTTAATATACAGACATTTTCCTGAAATGAAAGTTATCATTTTTCACTGTTTCAGGATTGGGTCTGAGCTTTGGCAATAAAGTTGGAATCAAGACCGTTCCGGACAGGGCCTAACAGGGAAGATGCCCATGTGGCCGCTCTCTCTGTCTCTCTTTTTTTTTAAATTTATTTATTTTTTAATTTACATTCAAGTTAGCATATAGTGCAACAATGATTTCAGGAGTATATTCCCTAAGCCCCTTACCCATTTAGCCCATCCCCCATCCCCAAACCTCTCCAATAACCCTCTGTTTGTTCTCCATATTTAAGAGTTCCTTATGTTTTGTCCCCGTCCCTGTTTTTATATTATTTTTGCTTCCCTTCCCTTATGTTCATCTGCTTTGTATCTTAAAGTCCTCATATGAGTGAAGTCATGGTATTTGTCTTTCTCTGACAAATTTTGCTTAGCATAATACCCTCTAGTTCCATCCATGTAGTTGCAAATGGCAAGATTTCATTCTTCTTGATTGCCGAGTAATCCCCCATTGTATATATATATACCACATCTTCTTTATCCATTCATCCACCGATGGACATTTGGGCTCTTTCCATACTTCGGCTAGTGTTGATAGTGCCCGGTGCAGCCACTCTCAGGGTGTAGGCAGGCAAGGCTCTGTCAGTGGGAAGATAATCCACAATGGTAACCCCAACTCATTTCTGCCTTTGGAAGCTCCTTTTGTATTTTTGTGTAAATGTGATTATTTCTGATATTCGGGATATTGAAGCCACTTTGACCAAATAGTGAGAGCCCTGTTACTTAATGAGAAGCCAGAAAGCTCAGGTCGGAATCATGCTCATGCTTTGAACTTTACTTCCTACTCCGTGCTGAGGTTGGGTCACTCCATCTCTTCTGTTTCTGAACCAAATTAAAGTAGATTTGATTTCTTTTTCTAAATGTGTTGACTTTACAACCTTTGGTCTGATTTACTTCCTTGGATTGACAGAGTGGACGGCCGTGTTAGTAAGGGTTTGCAGCAAGATTTTTCCAGGGAGTTCTAACATGGGTAATATGGGGAGAGTTCACTGCACACCAAGGGAGCATGGGTACATACGGTTAGGTTAAGGGCCATGAACTTAGGTAGATTAATGTTGATTATTAACACATGTGTTTTATGTTTTTTATTTAATCTGTGATGATATCCATTTTTCTGTTTTACAATTTAGACTCAGATTGATGGACAACTTTTCTTAATTAAGCACCTTTTGATCCTTCGTGAACAGATTGCTCCATTTCATACCGAATTCACCATTAAGGAAATTTCCCTGGACCTCAAGAAAACTAGAGGTACTTTATTGTCCTGGCTGGCACAGTTGGGTGTGTTTGACCTGTCCAAATGTGTCAGCAAAGGTTATAGGTTTATTTTATGTTCATCTGCAATTGTTTTTGCATGCTGTGCTTGCTAAGCTTGTTACTTGTTCGTACTAAGCTGAGCTGTCAACATCCTAACTACATCTAACTTGCTATATTTTCCTTATGAAGGGAACTGTATCCGAGCAGTTCAGTTTGTAATATAGCGTTACTTCTCTTTGACTCTGCTACATATTACCATAACCAGTGAAAAAATGAAAAATCAGTGTAACAGCTACTTACAGTGTCAGCTAATTGGAGTGATTTTAAACACTGAGTAGAGTTTGTCAGTTCATGAAAATTCAGGAAGCCAGCTGGGTAAAATGGAGGAGTACTTATCTAAGAGTCTGAAAGAGTTGGGTTCTGTTCCTGGCCCATCATTTCCTGGCTCTTGTGTGATCTTGGGTGGGGGTTTTAGCTTTTCTGTCCCAGGGAAAATGAGCAGAATCAACTTGTCATGATAACTTCACGAGGTTATTGAGATCATTAAGCATGAAAATGTATGTTAAAGTGCTTTATAAGCCTTAGATGCATAAATAAGCCTAATTGGTATTATTAAATCAGCTAGTTGTTAAATAATTATGTGGATAGGAGTTTTGAATTGTTAATAGACATTGAATCATTTTGGGAAAGATGATTCATCCATCCTAATGATTTGTCTCTGACTGGATTAACAGAGCTCATTTCTAAAAGATCAAAATAGTTATTTTCTAAGATGTTGATCTTAAGTGGTTCAAGATATACGGTACTAAGAATATCCCTAGTTTCCCCTACATACAAATTTATCTAAATTTTATCTTTTCTTAACCATTTCCAAGAGAATTAAGCTCCAGTGCCTTAAGCCATTGTTTATATAATGAATCTCTCTCTTGAGTATTGGGGGAATTGAGAAAATAGTTACTCAGATGATTTCCTGTACTCTGTGGTTCAGGAGAACTCCAGATACAGGATTTGCACAGGCAGCCGGTTTTTAGTTCCCTAATGACTGCGCTTATAAAAATAGTGGGCTTGACGTAACTCACCTGAGAACCAAAGTGGTTTCATCATGAGCCATGTTAGAACAGTTTACTCTTTCTTTTCCTAGTGCTCTCTCCTTTTCACCACAGAAAATACCTTTTGGTTCTGTTGGAATTTGAATAGTAACCCTGTGTGTTATTTATATACTTTGTGATTTATTTATTTTTATAATTTTTAAAAATATTTATTTATTTTTGAGAGAGAGAGATGCACACAGAGCATGAACAGGGGAGGGGCAGAAGGCAAGGGAGACACAGAATCCGAAGCAGGCTCCAGGCTCTGAGCTGTCAGCACAGAGCCTGATGTGGGGCTCGAACCCACGAACCGTGAGATCATGGCCTGAGCTGAAGTTGGACACTTAACGGACTGAGCCACCCAGGTGCCCCTGTTTTTGTTTTTGTTTTTTTTTTAAATTTTATTTTAAACAGCAGCCAGGTTTCCTGGCTTTTGGCTTTTATAGGATGAATAATTTTTTTAGAGCTTATTCTCATCAGAGGCTCCCATCCCCTAACCAGTCTAGTTGATTCCCTTCTGTCCTTTCAGTGAGAGGCATGGGAATAGTGTTCTAACCTTGAAGGGTGCCAAGGGCTGCTGGTCCTTAACTGTTTTTAAGTGATGGGATAAAGTAGGGCTGATCTACTTTCTTTCACTTAATTTCTAATTCTTTTTTTATTTAATTTTTAATTTTTTTTAACTTAATCCAAATTAGTATATAGTCTTTCACTTAATTTCTAATGCATATTTGTTGCTGCTTAGTTAGTTCTAGTATAGACCCAGTGAAGTGTGAGAAAATGAAATGCCCTGAGATTTTGGCAAATACTGTTATTTATTTATTTCTTTATTTTAACGTTTATTTATTTTTGAGAGAGGGAGACAGAGTGTTAAGTGAGGGGTGGGGCAGAGAGAGAGGGAGACACAGAATCTGAAGCAGGCTCCAGGCTCTGAGCTGTCAGCCCAGAGCCTGATGCGGGGCTCGAACTCATGAGCCGTGAGATCATGACCTGAGCCGAAGTCAGATGCTTAACCGACTGAGCCACCCAGGCGCCCCAGCAAATGCTGGCTTAAAGTATGTTTTCCCTAAAACATTATAAAGCCTGTGTAATCCTACAAAACTGATTTGATTCTATTTATCACAGTCTTTTAGGTTATCTGGTAGGAAAGACAGCAGAAGCAAGGAGCCATTTACCAAAGCTTTACTCTCAGTGCTGAGCGTGACAAAGAGGCCTTTTTCAGTCAGATCAGGGTGCGGGCAGTAGTACCCCTGTGTGTATACTGGTAAAAACCAGGGTTAGAAACATTTCGTGCTCTGCTTTCTGCCGTGTGGCAAAGCGAAGAAATGTCTTTTCTTACTGTCACTTAAGAATACTTGCTCTCTTTAAACCTCTAACCTCTCATGACTAACACTGTGTCTTATTGCATTTGAACATCAATGAGACCTCAGTTAGTGCTTTGTGTAGATTCTAGTTAGTCTGGAGGTTGAGGGGTAAATATGTCCTTTTGGTGTTTTCTTTCTGGCTGACACATGAGTTTATTCACTCTGCTTTTCAAATGAATAAATTTCTGTGCCAGGCAGGATCCTGACAAATGAAGCTGGGTAAGTATATGAATTGTTTTTTTTTTTTTTTTTTTTTTTTTTTAACCTGTTTTTTACCCTAAAAGTAAAGCAGTGGAATTTTAAGGTATCAATTACCATTTATCATTTTTCTTTTCTTTTCTTTTTTTTTTTTTTTTTCTGTAAATGACTAATTGAGATCAATAGTCATGTCCCAAGTCTGACTTGTGGAAAATAACTGTGTGGTGGGTACTGTAGCTGTGGTTGCCGCTGATCTCACGCTCCTCCATCCATGGTGGTGAGTTGGTAGAAATGAAACTTCTCTTGCTTTGTGGTAACAGAGAACCAGTGTATATTAACACGCTGAAACCGTAACTCGGCTTTTCTCTTAAAACTGTACATGTTCACGGGATGAGTAATTTTGTTTCGCAGATGCAGCGTTTAAAATCCTGAACCCTATGACTGTCCCAAGATTTTTTAGGCTGAATAGCAACAACGCCTTGATAGAGTTCTTGTTGGAGGTGAGAAGGAGTCTGTTTCATTGGTGGCGGGAGATAAACGGCATTCTTTACACGTCTGGTCATTTCCAGGCACATAAAAACAGGAGGAAATTGTCATCTTCTTTTTAAGGGTACTCCTGAGATAAGAGAACATTATCTTGACTCTAAAAAAGATGTAGACCGTCATCTGAAATCGGCCTGTGAGCAGTTTATTCAGCAGCAGACCAAGCAGTTTGTAGAGCAGCTGGAGGAGTTCATGACAAAGGTAGAGACCTTGGTGCATATTTGCTAAAGTAATTTTGAATTCTCCCTTCGATTTCCTTTTGAATTACTCTCTTGTGAAAACTCTGGCAGGAGACAGCAACTAGTAAGCCCAAATCTTAATGATTCCGTCTGGGAAATCACCGTGTTTCCTATTACGGAAGCTTTTTGGTTTGGACTTTTAGATACGCTTACACAGTTTTTGGTTTTTAAGAGAAAGAGTGCAAATATTGACTCCTAGCCAAAATGCATCAGCTGGCTAAGGCTGGCAATGAAAAAATCAGATTATGGCTATTTTGACTTTCCTGTTTCGACCTAACCGGGTTTTTTTGTCGTTGTTGTTTCATTTTGTTTTAATACTTGAGTACGGTTACGAAGGACTTCATAAAAATGCTTAAAAAGCCTTGAAATTAGCTTTCATTTATTAAGCGTCTGCTGTCTGTCTGGACATGTATTGGAGGACATTATAAAAAGAATTAAAATATGACAGCCTTTCATCTCAAATTTCCTTACCTAAGTCCAAACTGGGGAGACAGACGTATCTTTGAAAGGACCAGGAGTCAACTAAGTGAATTGTCTATGAGTAAATTTTTTTGCTGGGGCCATCAACGCTACTTTCCTTGAAGCCTGTGACTTTCGTTTGAAAGTCAGAAGGTATTTGTTTTTAAAAATAATAATAAATACCAAAAAAGCAAATACAGAAATGTTAGAGCAGTCAAGCTACTCTTTTGTTTATCATTGGCATATGGTACATGTTTACTGGATTTTAGTCCATTCATGTTAAGTATTTGGAGTATGTGTGTTTTTCCCCCACCACATAAATTTAAAAGGAGGGTGGTAGAAATGTTTCCTACTGGGTTTTGAATTTTAAAAAATGGCACAAGTATTGATACTTTGTTATTTACAGGCAAGTCATTATAGTTTTTGCTGAAATTGTCCTTGTGTGTGTAGATTGTACCCTTATATGTGTTTGTATTTTTGGGAGAGTATCCATGTTAATACTGATGGGAAATATTGTAGGTGAGTATTCTGCAATAACAGAGCAGCAGAATGAATCTTCTGACATAAGCAAGTGGATTATAATGAAATCTAGGATTAAAGGGATTTTCTGGAAAAGCAGTCTTTGTAGAAGTCAAGAGAATATAAATTCACTGATGTGGCTGTCTAAGTGAGTTAGTATAGGTTTGGTAAATCTGGTATAACTCTGTAATTGTGCATTTTGGAAGGCTCTGGGCACTATGAACATTTTTTATTTTTATTTTTATTTTTTTAATGTAACTTATTGTCACATTGGTTTCCATACAACACCCAGTGCTCATCCCAACAGGTGCCCTCCTCAGTGCCCATTGAACATTTTTTTTTTAAATTAGAGGTTTATGGGGTGTCTGGCTGGCCTAGTCGGTGGAGCGTGCAACTCTTGATCTTGGGGTTGTGTGTTCGAGTCCCAAGTTGGGTGTAGAGATTACATGAAAATAAAATCTTAAAAAAAAAAAAAAAGAGGTTTTATGTAGAAAACATGTATTCTAAGCCTGAATCATATAATGGTTCTCCATGAACATGCTACACATCTATAGCGGGGATACCTCTTTTAAAATGCACTACTCATGGAGGGATTGGAGAGGGAAAGGCCCTGCCTCTGGACATCACTGAGAAGTCAGTCCCATCCCCCATGCTCAGTCTCAGCGTTGCCCTTGCTCACATCATTCACTGTTGCCTCATTATCTTTTGTCAACCTCGGTCCCTCACCGCTCTTCAGACCCCAGTCAGAATATTTAGTAGATACTGCAGCTCAGAGGACTGAGCATCCCTTTTATGTTATCTTATTCCAAATTCAGGTCCCTTCCCCCATCCTGTTGGAGTGGAGTGAGTCAGAGACAAAGATGTACACACGCACAGGCATACAGTGGAAGCACTCGAGTTCACACGGATAAATGTGATCATTTAAGACATTGCTTCTTCGAATTTGTGAACCAAACATTTTTCACTTCTTATCTGGTGAATGTTACTAGAATAGCAGAGGCAGAATAAATGATTTTAAAACTTTAAAATGATTTTCTTTAAGGGTAAATCTGCAAGTGCAGAATCTTGTGCCTCTTTTATTATAGTTGGCATTTTATAAGGCAGCCAGTGATTGTACCTTGATGAATGATTGCAAGAAAAGCAGCATCCGTAGGTGCAGAAAGGAAACCGTATTTCATCTCTGATTTGGATGTATGCTTGTAGGTCTCCGTATTTTACCATTTGGGTGTAAGCCTCATTGACAAAATGTTCTCAGCTTGTTTTTAAGTTTGGACTGGTTTTTAAAATATATATGGGTTTGCATAATAAAACAAACTGTGTGAGTGGAGAGAACATTCTTAGGCTGTCTGAAGACTTGTTTTTGAGCCTACAGACTTGGGTATGATTCTGGTTCCCTGTCATCTGTTGTAAATTGGCCTTTTTGTTTAGACAGCTTCTTCCTTGGGTCTGCTTGTTGAGATGCTTTGTTTTCATTAATTCTCAATACCTTCCTGGCACCTAGAGAAAGTAAAACATCTTCATTTCACAGATTGAGAAACTGAAGTTTTGCAGAGTGACCCAATATACAGAAGACAAACATTTCTACAGACTCTTAATCTGATTGGTGTAAACATCCTCCCTGATTTTTTTTGGTACAATCAATGAAGTTTCTTGAGAAAAAAAAATGCTAGAAGAACATATATGTTCTATTGCCCTATTTCTTGGCTCCTTGAAAAATAACTTTTTCTGTAACTATTTGAGTGACCTTTAAGGGAATGTAATACTGTTCTGAGTGTTGGAGACAGAAGTTCATATGAAAACAATTTGGATCAGATATCTTCTGTCCAACTTAAAAATGATACTTTTTCTTATTGTTTTAGAATTCCATTGTACTGAACATTGCTTGCAACAAACCTTTAAGTAGGGGTTGAACTGGTCATGGGTATAATAGAGAGCCTAGAATTTTGACTCAGGAAAGCTGAGCTCTCTCTAGACCCCCTTCCGCCACCTCCTGAGTGAAATGGTAGCAAGGTAGTTTTCACCAAGCGTTGCTTTTCTCTTGTCTGCAAGCAGAGATATGGCTGTTGTATCCCTCTTCCCTGCTTAAGGGTATTATGAGGACCAGAAGATCATTTCTGTAATAGACTCTGTAAATGCTGCAGAAATGTTATAATAAAATATGACAAATGTGAAGATCAGGTTTTCCTTTAGCAAAAATCCTAATGAAAGCATTTTAAAGGAAGTACATTTCCAGTTTATAACTACGCTAAAGGTGTTTCCCCCTGGTGGGACCAGTTTATGCTAAAGATATTGTATTTGGCAATATTCATTTTTCTTTCAAGCAATTTACTGCAGTGTTGTGAGTTTATTCTTTTTTTTTGTTTTGTTTTGTTTTTTTTGAGTTTATTCTTAATATTGTCTCTGAAGTATTATTAATTTCTGCAGCAACACTATAAATTTAAATTTTTTTCTGATTGTAGTGCATGTGACAGAATTTGACCTATAAATTTAATTTTTGTTCTCAAGGAGTTATATAACCCAATGTGAAATTAAGATAGAAAATATGTAAACATGATGAAGTGTATAGCAGTGTCATCATGGGACAGTGATGGGTCTGTGTTCACCTCGTAGGGTTTTTGGACAAGATAGGGTTAATTGGGGAGACTTTTGAAGAAAAGGCTCTTTGCACTTTGACCTAAAGATAAGTATATTACCTAGACAACAGAGATGGGGATACACGCTTGTGTTGCTTTTTAATATAAAAATAATTAATACAGTCTAAACCTATAGCATTTATGTCATTATGAAATTGATTAACTTCAGGAATAATCGGTGGAATAACAGGAAGCCATTACTATTAAAACCTAACTGTTGGACACAGAAAAATGTCCGGAATTTAGAGTTAAGTGGGGGAAGAAAAAGATGTCCGAGCACCGTGTTCCTATTTTTATAAATGTAGACCCATGAACATGTTTACATATTTATGTTGGGAAATACTTTGGATAATATATACTGAACATGAACATGTTTCTCTTTTAGCATTGTCTAATCTATAATCCTATATGTGATTTGTTTTTAAAAGCTGCAGCTCACCATAAAAATTAGATACAGAGAGGAGCTGAGTGACATAGGAAAGGGGTGATTTTATACAGCCGGCAGCATGAGCAAAGGCCTGGAGTGGTCAGGAGTGTGAGCTTGGATCGGAGTTAATGTTGTGTCCTGTCTGTGCCCATCTTCTGCCTAAATATTTTTGTGGCCCTCTTTATTCGAAAGACTTGGCTCTCACATTTTTCTGCTGAGACTACAGTGAGGCCAAGGTCAGAGCCTGGACCACAGACACCTAACAGTCCATTAATAAAAACGTTTTATGCGGTTTTTGTCCTTCACCTTCCCCAACTACGCCTTAGCCCCACCATAATTTGCCGTCTTAAGAACAGACTTGCCCAAGCAGCCAGATGTACTTTTTTGGTTTGCTTCTCTGTACTGATGGCTGAGCAATGAAAAGGGAGACGAGTAAAAGGTGGGCATCCAAGTCTACCTATAACACTGGTTGGTAGAGTGTGCCTTTTGAGGCTACTTGAAATCAAGTCCTGTTTGTCTTCATAACATTCTCTCTGCCTGTGATAAAGTAAAAATAGCATTTCTAGGTATGTGAAGGAGATTTTGTCCTGCTGGGGTGACACTCTTCTAACAGCATACGATAATAATTTAATGCGAATGTAATCCACTTAAAAAAAGACCTGTTTTGTGTTCATATTTCCCTGGGTCCTCAGTTTTGCCTTCTGTAAAATGCTCAGGACATTGGTGTTCAGGACAAAGTCAAGACAGCATAGGCCTTTAAAATCACAAAAGAATTTTTAAAATGTGTTATTAGTTGAAAGGATTATGCGTTATGATGCAGTTTTTAGGATTACACCTTTGACTATCATTACGTTTTAATAGGTTTAGATGGTGTTGTGTGTCCTTCAAGAGTGGTGACATTTTTCTTTTTGTCTCATCTGCCAGGTTTCAGCATTAAAGACGATGGCCAGTCAGGGAGGACCCAAGTATACTCTTTCACAGCAGCCTTGGGCCCAGCCAGGTATTCACATTTTACTATTTGGGATTTCTTTTTTGGGATGTTGATTAATTTGCATTTATATGGTCTCTGACAGCTTCGAGTTGGTTTCCTGCTCCTCCTGTGGTTTGTGTTGATGCGGGATGCAGTTTGGAGCCGACAGGTCTTAATGGGCCAACACTACCCGCATTTCAAAAAGCATTCCAAGGAAAGAAGAATTAAGAAATACACACACGCGAGTTAAAAATGAAATGTGGCTTAGATGGAAACACTTTGATTCTGTACACCTGCTTTTCAATGTGCTAGAGCTCTGATCAAAGTCCTGTGTGTGGTGGTCCGAGATTACGGAGGGGGCGCTGCTGTTCTCAAGTAGTAAAGGAAGAAGTGCTGGGTCATTACTTTGTTTCACATTTTATGCAGGTTACTTCCTCTGTTTGTTAACATTTTAGAGTGTTCGAGAAAAGTTATAAAAATTGTGTTTGCAGGGAATTGGCAGCCGATATCATTGTCTGATTGGCAGATGATGTTTGAGATGTTCCGGTCTTACTCTTTCCTAAATGTAAATTTTTTTTGTGCCAGAGGGATTTTTTTGATTTTTTTTTTGTCTTTAGAATTAGCCCTCCGACATTTAAAATCATGACGTTGTGGGTTACTTTTGGTTTGTTTTGTGGCATTTTAAGTTGTCGTTTAAACTGGAATGAAGCGTTTTGGTAGATTAGTATTTTTCGCCATTCTCCGGCCCATATGATGATAGAGATTTTTTGAAACCAAAAAGGGCAAAATGGAAAAAAAAATACTGTTTTTAATTATGGACAGGCTGTATCTGAGTTGGTGGGGCAGCTTTTTGCTCAGAGTGAGACAGATCCAAATTCAGGTTTAGCATCCATAAAAATTGACTGCCTACAGGCACCTAATGTGGTGTTAGGTCTTTAATACAGTTGGTTTTCAATATCCAAAGAATGTTAATGTTTGTCAGGTATTTATTTCTTTTGGGGAAAAGAGCTGAGGCCATTCTAAACATTTTCAGTTATTCTTATTAATGCCTCAGGTTAATTTGAAGTTGAAACAGAACTAAGACGCTGAAGGAGAAGCTGAATATCTCACAGGAGGATTTGCAAATGTACAGTTATCCCTTGTGTTTGAATGGAAGACAGGATTTTATTTCAAAACTTTGTCCCATGAACTTTGATGATGTTATATAGGTTTGCCTTGATTTGCTTTATTGCAGATAAACTTTGTGACTGTTTTAGGCTTTTGCTCATTGTGATGGAGACAGTGAATGTTTTACTGTCTTCATTATTTGAAACCTTTGTATCACGTGTGAGATTGAAATCTTCATTATGTTACCAGCGGACAGAGATCATACTTGGTGCGGTAGCACGTTCTGTCAGAAGACAGAAAATGAGATTCTTTTACTGTAACACTGGACATTCTAATCGGAGTTGGCTGTGGTGGTAGCCACCTGTCCTGGCCCCTCACAGTCAGGATCAGACTGGTCACTCCGTAAGTCAGCACAGTTCCGGAAGGAGTTCTCACCACCCTTGGATTAATTGGGACTGTGGCTCAAGGTTTCAGCCACTTACAGGACTTATTTAGAAATAGCTGATTTTATTTTGAACGTTTATACAAATGAAACTCTTGGGGGTGCAAGAGCTATTTTTGAAAGAGGTAGAATCTAACAGACAGGTATAGGTGTATTTAATACATCCAATACAGGGACTTGATGCGTAATTAATATATTTTTCTTTCCTCTTTGGAAGGATTCTCTCTCACTCAAAACAGGGCTGTCATTTTCTCCAGCGGAATCTTAGTGGAGCTCCCAGTGTCAGGCGTGCCGTGCTCTGAAGCATTACTAGCACAGTCATTAGTAAAATAGGAGTGGACAGAAGGAAGCTGACAGGAGGACAGGTTGCAGTGGGGCTTGCTCTTTTGTCATGAACCCACTTCCTGTCGTCGTGAGGGAGGACGTTTGGCAGATACAGCGGTGGCCCTCTGGTTTGCCTGGTCGTATCCTCGGTCCCGTGTAGCCGCGTGGAGCTGCGGAGTTGCTTTTCCTTCACCTGTATGACCAGAAGTCCACTTTTAAATGGCAGAGAGATGTTCGCCCTTTTGGGGTGGGAGCCTCAAGAACAATCTAGGGACCTGTCTGGGGCCCTGGACACCCAAGGTGACTGGTTCATGCAGACTTGATCAGGTTTCTGGGGATCATTTCACGATAGACTCAAAGGAGATTGGGTTATAAATTAGGATGCCAGTTTGTTAACTTACTCTGAGAAATACACCTTCATAGGAATTAGAGGGCTCTATTCACTGGGCCTCACACCCACCATCTGGTTACCAAGGGCTCTGAAAACTGACTTAGGGATTCTTGAAGTGTGTTAGGACAGGACCAGAGCCCATGGAATTAAGTGCCCTGTAGGAGCGTTCATCTGTTCTATGAAAAATAAGCAATTCCCGGATTGTTTGTTCTTTCTTCTCGAGAGCCTTGATACTTCCTTACCCCGTTCTGCCACCCTCAATTAAAAAAAAAAGTTGAATATGATATAAAAATTGAGCTATTAAGAAGTATATAAAACGAAAAGTAATTCTGTTTTCCACCTCCAAGCTAGTCCTCTCAAAGGTAACCACTATAAATAGTCTCTTTCCCCCAATTATTATATATGTACCAGCATATACGGACTTTACAAATGTTGTAAACATAAGATTATACTTATATTCTCCCCCCCCCTTTTTTTTTTAACTTATTCTGTATCTTGGAGCCCTTTCTAAACCGCCACATCCAGCTCTGTGCATCCTATTTAATGGGTGTGTGGAATGCATCACTGTAGCACAGTTTGATAATTCTATTAATAGGCAATGTATTTAGTATTTTTTCCCCACCCGTTCTTTTAAAAATGTCCCTGTACACACGTATTTTGGTATTTCGTAAGTCTATTCGTAAGGTAAGTTTCTAGTAGTGGCAGTGTTAAGCAATAGAGTATATGTGTATTTTCGGTTTTGCTAGACCTTGCCTAATATCCTCTAGAGAGGTTGAACCAATTTATATACTCCAGGGGCGGTGGACTAGAAGGCCTGTTTCTGCACACCCTTAACCAAATGTGGATATTCACAGTCTTAGTAATTTTTACCAGTCCAAAAATATCTCCATTGTTTTTTGCTTGTTTGTTTTTGAGAGCGAGAGCAAGAGAGGGAGAGTGTCTGCATGCCAGGGAGGGGAGAGAGAGAGAGAGAGAGAGAGAGAGAGAGAGAGAGAGAGAGAATCCCAATCAGGCTACATGCTTAGCATAGGGTGGGTGGGGGTGGTTTGATCCCATAAACCATGGGATCATGACTTGAGCCAAAATCAAGAATTGGACGCTTAACTGACTCAGCCACCCACGCACCCCATCCATTGTTTTAATACACATTTCTTTAATCATGAGTGAAATTGAACATCTTTGAAATTATTAATCATTCTTTTCCTTTACAGCTTTCTAGGTAGTTTCCTCTTTTAAATCACCTCATACAGATTACTATTCTTCTTTTTCATTTGTATTTCTTTTCAGACACTATACAGTGGGCTATGTAATTATGTCAGTTACAGTCTTCTGGAATTCTGTACCCTTTCTGATAATACAGTATATGAATGTAACAGATGGGTTTTTTAGTTACCATTAAATATGTGTGGATATTGTTGGGATGATCTCACAAGACAAGAGAGCATCTCTTACTGTGAGTCAGTTCTGTAAATGAGTAAGCTCATTCATAAGTGATTCTTCCTAGTGTCTCTCTGCAAATAATTTTTTATTTTATCTTAACTGTCACCTAGGAATGCCAAAGGAACACTATTATAGCCCCTATAAGTGTCCTGAAGGGTATTGGGGGAATTCTTTTGCTGCCCCAGCCTTTGGAAGTAGAATTTTGTATATAGCAGATACGTAGTGAATGCTTATAGGGCTTGTAATTAAACTTGGTAGATAGGAAGAGTGAAAGAAAATTGGGGGGCACATAGAGATCTTTTCTTTGGCCGTTTTTCTCTCCCTTTATTCCTCTGAATGAAAATGGAAGTGTTTCTTCCCTTTTTCTTTGTAATCCTAACAAGGTCCATTCTTTCCAGCAAAGGTCTGTGAGCTTGTAGCAAGTGCCTACAAGACAATAAAAGCGAAGCTGCCTCTGACCTTGAGAAGTATGTCGTTGTACCTATCCAATAAAGATACAGAGTTCATCCTGTTTAAACCTGTTAGGGTGAGTATTGCGATATTTTATTTGAATGTTGGCCAGTCTCTTCAAGGGTTCTTGCCGTGTCTACTATTTTCTTCTTCCCGTGAAATTTAAAAATGTTGGTATACGATTCTAGGAAAGTTGATTAATAATCACTGTGATTCTTGAAGGGCTTACAAGCCAGCACCTGCCTGATTATATCCTCCCCACACCTTTGTTTTAAGTTCTTTACATTACCTATGGCAACAAGATACTTTTGACCTTAAAGTACAAATTAGTAAAAAAAAAAAAAAAAAAAAAAAGTCATCAGACCCTAACATTGAATGCAGCCCAATACTTGAGAAAGCACCATTTCAGGAATTATGCTTCATTTTACTGGTGAGTAGTGGAAATAAATGGCTTGCAGTGGCCGCCCAGGGATTAAATGTCAGAGCAAATTTAGTGCTCATAACTTCCACCTCTGTGTTGAGCTCACATCTTTACCGAAGCATTGGTTGATTTTTAAAGTACATTCTATGTATCTGGAAACTTTATTATCTTTTGTGTGAGAAATTGCTGCTGGGGGCTCTTACTGTTCTTGGGAGGGGGAACTTGGGGGGGGGGGGGGGGGGGGGGAGGGGGTACTGGGGGGGGGGGGGGGGTGGGGACAGGAATTACTAGAGTTTAGTTTTTCCAGGGAGTGTATTCTGATAAGTCTTAGGTTGTGCTAGCATGAATTATTAAGTACAAATTATATGTCTTTGGTAATCTGATGAAAGATACATTTCCTCCACTGTTTGGCTAATATCATTAAGATTTAGCATTCTTGGAGGGTTGCCTGGGTGGCTCAGTGGGTTAAGTGTATGACTGTTGATTTCAGCTCAAATCATGATCTCACAGTTTGTGAGTTTGAGCCCCACATCGGGCTCTGCACTGACAGTGCAGGGCCTGCTTGGGATTCTCTCCCTCTATCCCTGTCCCTCCCCTGCTTGCATGCTCTGTCTCTCTCAAAATAAATAAATATTAAAAAAAAAAAAAAAAGATTTAGCATTCTTAGAGAGAGGCAGACCAAGGAACAGACACATAACTGTAGAGAACAAACTGATAGTCAGCAGAGAGGAGGCAGGCGGGTGAAATAGGTGATGGTGATTAACGAGTACAGTTGTCATGATGAGCAGTATGTGTTTATGGAAGTGTTGACTCACTATATAGAACACTTGAAACTAATATCACACTGTATGTTAACTAGAATTTAAATGAAAACTTAAAAAGATTTAACATTCTTGGTGCTTCGTGTTCAAGACAACCACATGTTTCCGGTGACTCATTTAATATGATTGCCTCTTCTTCTTTCTAAGAATAATATTCAGCAAGTTTTCCAGAAATTCCATGTTTTGCTGAAGGAAGATTTTAGCCCTGAAGATACCCAGATCATTGCTTGTCCTTCTATGGAACAGGTAATCCATCATCAGAAGATCCTTGTTACTTTTTTTTTTTTTTTACATTTATTTATTTTTGAGAGACAGAGTGAGACAAAGTGAGAGTGGGGGAGAGGCAGGCGGAGTGGGGGAGAGAGGGAGACACAGGATCGGAAGCAAGCTCCAGGCTCTGAGCTGTCAGCACAGAGCCCGACGCGGGGCTCGAACTCATGAACTGTGAGATCATGACCTGAGCCGAAGTCGGATGCTCAACCAACTGAGCCACCCAGGTGCCCCTTTTCAAAAAAAAAAATTTTTTTTTTGATCCTTGTTACTTTTATTCCTTCTTGGTTGTTTTACTTGAATAGATAATGTCTTTGAGTAACTATGTTTTTAATTTTAATTAAAAAAAATTATACATTACTGGGGTACCTGGGGTGGCTCAGTCAGTTAAGTGTCCGACTCTTGATTTTGGCTCAGGTCATGATCTCATGGATAGGAGACTGAGCCCCACGACGGGCTCCATGCTGGGTATGGAGCCTGCTTAAGATTCTCTCTCTCTCTCTCTCTCTCTCTCTCTCTCTCTCTCTCTCTCTCCCCCCCTCTCTCCCCCTCTCTCCCCCCCCCCTCCCGTGCATGCTTGCTCTCTGTCTCAAAAAAGTAAAAATTGTACATTGTTTTATTCTGATGAGCAGGAATTCAAACTTTGAGTTGCTGTCTCAGTTTTTTGGTGATGGCTTTATAATTTTGCTTTTTAATTCTTTCTGATATTGCAAGTTGCTGTGTTTAACATGAATGAACTGTTTGTGAAAATTCAAATAATGCTATTTAAGTTTTTAAATAATTTTATTTGAAGTATGCATGAAATGAGGCCCACATTTCAAATGAAAAAAAGTTATTTTAAGGATTCGATGTTAGGGAGAGAGAATGAAACACTTCTAAGTTTAAAGAACTGAATATAGAGCTCAGTCTGTGTTTACTATTATTCATGTATTCAGTTTAGCCAGCTAGTTTTTGTTGAGCATGTGTTATGTATTAGAGTAGGCTGGTACTAAGGAGGGTATTTGATTTCTGGTTTTAAGTTTGGTATAGCTTACAGGTTTTATATGTGTGAGGACTAGAAGCTGGGGGAACCTAATCAGAGTGGGTGGAGAGTTGGGGGAAGGACTGCAGGCAGTGAGTGTGGGTGAGTCTTTCAGGGGGTTTTAACACGTTGGGAGAGAAAAGTTGTAGCTGGAGGAGAAATGGGGTCTTTTAAAAATTGAGATAGAACTCCTATGCCATAAAATGCACCCTTTTAAAGTGGACAGTTCATTGGCTTTTAGTATATTCACTAAGTTGTACAACCATCACCACTATTTAATTCCAGAACATTTTCATGCCCTCCCAAAAGAAACCTCATACCCATTAGCAGATTCCCTGTTCCTCCACCTTCTATAATTTACTTTTTGTCTCTATGGATTTGCCCATTCTGTATATTTCATTAAATGGAATCATACAGCATGTTCCCTGTTAGGACTGGCTTCTTTCTCTTACCAGAATGTTTTTAAGAGTCTTCCATGTTTTAGCATGTATCAGAACTTTATTCTTTTTATGGCTTTATGTATTCCTTTATATGGATAGATGGGTCATATTTTAAAAAGCTGAGTCTATGGTTCCAGGATTTTAGTTAAAATACTTCTTTTATAAGTCGTTTGAAGTAATTATGTGCTGTGTGATTATACATACTAATTTGATATATATATAGTTAGGTTTTTTCCACCACTTTGATTTAATTTTGTTTTTTTATTATATAAACTACTTACATGGTTCCCAAGTCAGAATTCTAGAATAAGGTAGAATTGGAGACATCCTGCTTTCCTTTCAGTCCCCTCCAGCTTTTCCTTCCTTTACCTTATAAATAAATATTATTATTTGTTACTGGATTATCTTTCCTTTTTTTTTTTTTCTTTTAAAGATGGGGGAAAATGCATGTTTGTATATTCATGAGGATCCAGAGAGAGGGAGAAAATGATGCTGGAAAAAATGCCCTTGAGTGGCGAAGTGGGGGACGGAACTTGGAGGGTGGAGCCTTTGTTAGTTCATAGGTATGGGGTGTTCGGTCGTGAAAGGAAAGACAACTGAGTGTTTGGGCACACGTGGGAGGTGGTGGACAGGATAGGACCTCATAGAAGCTCTCATCTGATGGCTTCATGTTTGTGAGTGAAACGGGAAGCAGGGTCATCATTAAAAGGGAGGAGGCAGGCTCATTTGAGTTCCGTGGTTAAGGATCCAAGAGAGACCATTCAGCATGGTTGACTGGTTTTCCTCCAGTTGTGTCCAGCGGCGTGAATGTGGGTGTGGGGTAGCCAGGTGGGGCTTGCCAAAAACATGCAGACTCTGCGCTCCCACTAGACTCCTGCAGGCAGGATGCACACGTTAGTGTATGTGTATGTTTGTAACTTAAAAGTTCTGTGGTAGATAATCACTCTTAGGGACAACTCAGTTGCTTTGCTCTGCCTTTGTTCAGTGTTCTCTTGATGAACTGCTACATTGGTTTCATGAGATACCAGTAGGTCGCCACCTACGGTTTGAAAAACACTGATAGAGAGAGACCCATCATTCTGTGCCTGGATCCTCTTTCAGAACCATTAACCTTTTCTAGATAATAATAATAATAAATAATAATAATAATAGCTGATATTACTGACTGCTGGCAAGCACTATTCTAAGCATTTGATATATATTATCTTATTTGATCTTCACTTGACTCCCCTGTATTTGCCCCATTTTATTGATGAAGAAGCCGTGGTCCTGAAAGGTTAAGTAGCTTGGCTGAGTTACGCACAAGGTAGGAACCAGAGTCTTGGATTGTTGCTGGAGGGAACCCTCTGGCTTACCGTCGCCCGTTGGGGGGCACCTCGCCGGCTCAGTTGCTAGAGTGTACGACTGACTCTTGGTTTTCGGAGTCATGAGTTCAAGCCCCATGTTGGGTGTAGAGGTTACTTAAAAAAAAAAAAAAAATTCCCTGTAAATGGAATGTTTGTGCCCCGTTTTCTTAAGATCCAATATATAGCACACAGATTTTGGGGGGTAACTTTTTTTTTGTTGTAATTTCAAACTTAAAGGAATAAGGTAATATTCCTCATGGTAATATTGGTAATAAGGAACTTTACCCAGTTGTTTACATTTTCCTCCATTTGCTTTATCTTTAGTTTTCTCCCTTCCCCTCCCATTCCACCCCTCTTTTAAGCAATTTGAGAGGAAGTTGGGAGACACTGTGCTCCTTTACTTGGAAATGGTTGTGTATTTCCCAAGAACAAGGAATTCTTTGACCCTACCCCCACGCAGTGATCAAAATAGGAAATACAACATTGATACTATTATCTAATCGATAGTCCATAATCAGATTTCTTCAGTTGTCCCAGTAATGTCCTTTATAGATACATCTCTCCTGGTCTGGGGTCCAGCCCAGATGTTGCTTTCAGGTGCCACTTCTCTTTAGTTTCTTTTAACCTGGAGCAGCTCTTCAGCCTTTTGGGCTTTGTGTGTGTGTGCGTGTGTGTGTATTTATTTTTTTGTGTGTGAGAGAGGGTGCAAGTGAGCAAGGGCAGAGAGAAGAGAGAAGGGGAGCTCACCCAAAGTGGGGCTCGAACTCATGAACCATGAGATCATGACCTGAGCCAGTCAGATGCTTAACCGACTGAGCCACCCAAGTGCCCCTTTTTGGCTTTGTTGACCATGACAGGCCAGTTAATATCCCTTTATTTGGTGTCGTCTGTTCCGTCATGATTAGATTGAGGTTTTGTATTTTTGGCAGGAAAAACACAGAGGTTATTTTGCATCCCTCTCACCGGAAGTGCAAGTTTATAGAAGAGATTAAGGGACAATTATTTTGATTACTGAAACAGTTTGTCCTGTGTGGAAGGGTTCCTTGCCGAGTTCATTTAACCGCAAGTCTTCTCGCCCGGCTGACAGATTGTCCGTGTGCAGACTGCAGTCCCCCTGCCCCACCCCACGGTGTGTCGGTTTCTCTGGTTGTCCTTGGGGGCCGCTCCGTGTCACGCCCTCCTTTACTGGGTGGGCAGGGTGCTCCAGGGGTCAGGCAGAGTTCGAGTGTGAGCTGAAATTCACTCCTCAGGCCTGTTCTTATGCATTCAAAATAGTCACTCACAAAATTCAGCTTATACACAGCGCTTCCCACAATACACTCTGCACAGAAAAAGGTGAAACTGATTAGATTTATTTCTATCCCTTGTCAGGGTTAGGATGTAGGGGTTTTTTTTCTTGTCATTTTCATTGGATTCTAAATAAGTTTGATTCGGTGACCCTTCACAGGCTGCCACAAAGCCCGCTGCCCCGCGGCTGCTTTAGAAATCACAATGGCATTGTGGGTCCAGCCATGTTCGTTTGGCTTCTTAAAAATCTGAGGCTTTTTCTCTCATTCTTGTTTGTTTGTTTGTTTTTCCTTTCATTCTGATTTGAGGATCTGAGCAACGTTTTTGAGTGTGATGTTCTACAGCAGAGCTAACATAGCCTTTCACTTTGCTTTTCAGCTGAACCTTCTACTGTCCGTTTCTAAATAACCAGCCCGGCGGGCCGTGCGTGCCGCTGTCTGTCCTGTTGGAGCGGGCTGGGAAGTCTGGCAGCCTGCAGGACACTGAGGAACTGTCTGTGGGAATGTCCCCGAGAACCACGCAGGTGCGCTGCTCAGTGCTGACTACAGAATGAAAAATAAGCAGAGTGTTGGAAAGACTGGTGTTTCCCTTTTAAAAACATCACAATGCCAAAGATTAATCTAGGCGTGTGAGAACTGCCTTCTTTAAATGGTCACGAGAAACGGGAGTTTTACGGGGTAGGTGTGGTGGGCACGCAGTGAAATGGTTCTTAGCAAACAACGTGCAATGAAAATCGGTTACAGTAAGGGGCGCGAAGAAGAACTTTACAGAAATACAGTTAATTAGAAAGCTTCTAAGAGTAAGGTTTGTTAAAGCCTGAAACACTGCAACACTTTGAGCCACTGAACATTCCACAGAGGCTATTTTTTTTACTTCCAGAAATCTCATTTCTACACTCTATTTAATGTAATGTTTCTCCTATCACTTTGAAGTTTAGTTTGAGGTAGATTGGATGCATCTGAGAACACACTCTGCTTTCCGGGGAATTCGGGGTGTTATCTTTTCTGTGTGTTTGATGTGAGGTAGTTTCAAGATGCAAGGACTCCGTGTAAGGTCCCAGTGTTGGTACTCCTTGAACTGCTTAGGTGCAGAAACGTTCAAAAGCAGGGCCTGGCGCCTCCCGACAATAGAGATGTGCCGTATCTTTAATGAGAATCTTCACGGTGCAATAGTCTGTGTTTGCGAGTGGGAAGTACCAATTAAGGTGGCTTAAATCCGGCACGTCGGGGAGAGAAGGAAACCTGATGAATAGTGCGTCTCGTGCACGAAGGTCAGGGTCACCAGCTTTCTGTGCACTGCCTTCGGTTTTAGTAGCTCTTGGAAAAGTGAACACCTCCGTGTCCCGTGCATCCGTTCATTGGCTGTGCTGGGCCCCAGGCCGGTGGTCCCCTAGCCCTGCTACAGCAGGAAACGTTCTACTGACCGAGACCAGGAGGATGAAGGTGGCCCACCCCTTGACATCTCCCGTACTCTGTCGGGGATCATCACATAAATTATGCACATCTCTGAGTTTTCCTACTGAAAACTGTTTCCTGATTGGATAGGCTGCTTTTTGGTTCAGGAGGAGTTGGGAGTTATTCAGACACTATCTAGGAGTAGAACACTGATGAGGGTTCTGGAATGTAGCCAGCAGACCTCATTCTGTAGGGCCGTAGGGCATTTCTCATCCCCTTCAAGCATACTCGCAGTGTGTGGATAGGTTGCATATCCCGATGTCTGTCATTTTAAACAGGTCACTTGTTTTTCACCTCTGTTTAAATTGGTGACGAATGTGGCTTGATAGAGCTTAGCAGTCTATTTTGGGAAGGAAGGAGGTGAAGAGGGTCCATATTCATTCTTTGACATGAAATGAATGATGCAGGAAGATTATATTTACTTCCACTTACTATTTTAAATACATGTCTAATGAAATAAACTGTAAAATACCCCGTTTTCTGTATTATATGTACATTTGATTTTTTAATAACCTTTCCAAAGAAATGAGGGCATGATTATTGTACATTACTGTGACTGATTTAATCTGATGTACAGAACAAGTTGTGTTCTACTTAAGGATAAAAATATTTGATGGCACTCATTCTTGTGTTTTGAATCTTTTATTCCTGAAACACTCGAACATCTTACAAAGTGCTAAGTAGGTGGTAGTGATCCAACTTGTTTGCTAAATGAATATTTGTTTAAATCTGTACAGTTTCAAGTGTTTACTTATACAAAGAGTGTACATACTTTCAAATAATTAATTTAAAATGCTTTATATTATTTGGCTAGAAATCGCTGTTTTTAATAAATGTGAATTTTTTTAAAAATAAAGATTTTCGCTTCCTACTTTTCCTTACATGTCTGTAATGTGTATGGATTCTTTTTAAAAATATTTTTCGATCGAAGTTTTTAGTGAGGTAGCTTGTGATTCACATGCAGTTATGAGAAATAGTAGTGGGAGAAGTTTCTCCCAACGGGAACATCTTGTGAAGGTAGAACGCATTATCACAAGCAGAATATTGACATTGGTACACTCCGCCAATCTCTTCAGATTTCCTCAGTTTACTTATACTGTGTCGATCTTTTAGTAAGATAATTATTGTGGAAAGACATTTTTGAAGCATCTTAACATGTTTCATCAGTTGAAAGATAATTTTTTTGTTTGCAAAACTGCCCATTTCCTGAATACCATCATCAGCACAAGTAGTCGTGTTGAAATTTAGTGTTATTGAAGTAGCAGTAAAAAGTCTGTATTTTGCCCCTGGCTTAACAACCCCGTATCTGTAGATTCCCCTCTGCTGTTTATCAGGTTACAAGAAAGAATAGTCAACCTTAGTTTTCAGAGAGGTATTTGGTGAGAGAATGTTGCTTCTCGGAAGAGAGGGACTCTACTGCTCCCTCCCTGGAGCGCCTGTTCCTGGTGGTGGCTCCATTAGCTTGTCTGTCTTCTGATGGCCTTGTCTGTCTTCTGCGCCTCTGTCCGGCTGGCCTCGCCTCCTCCCTACCCTTCCTCCAGATCTGCCCGCTCCTTGAGGGCACGCACAGAAGACGCCGCTGTCTCACTCGGGCAGGAAAGGGCTCTGTTGGAAGGAGATGGGGGACTCGGACAGACCAGAGGCTAGAAGGCCAGAGGGACAGGAACCGGAAACATCACAGATCTACATGTTTTTTTCAAAACCGAAGGAGCTGGTCCAGCCCATGGCAGTGGTAGGGTCCTGGACTGGGCGTCGTCACTGCCGCTTCCTCTTGGGCAAGCTCGGGACGACAGTCTCTCTCTGTCCCAGTTCCTACCGATTTATTGCCTCTCAGCTCCACATCCACCTTTTTTTGGCCCCTCTTTTAGACTCGGGAGCTGGACCCTGAGAACATTCCTCCTTTGCCAGCGGGTGCAGGGTTAGGCTTCCCAGGGGAAGGGGCCTCCTGTTTCTGGTGTGTTATTTTCCGTCCACACGCAGCTGAGGCAGTGGCAGTGCTTGGGAGGCTGGCGGCACTCGCTCTCTAGGGAGATTTCATGAGCTTTCTTGGTCTCCAAGTAGGAAGCGTGCAGCTCCCGGCACTGCGGTGAAATTCCCCACCAGCCAACGGGGGCGGCCGGCCTCCCCCTTGGTGCTGGTGGGGGCCCTTCCAGGTTCTTGGTTCGCTGCTGGGCTCCTCTGCAGAGAGGGGAGCGGAGGCGGGGAGGGGGTGGGAACCCGGGCCTTGCATCTGCTCTTCCTGCTTTTCTGGGTTCTCTTTGGGTTCTCGTTTAGCGTCAGCTGGTTAATCCTTTAAACTACGTTTTCTCCCTTCAGATCGGTCAGATCAGGTGCGGCTTGTGTTCCGCCTGGACCCTGACTGATGCAACCCTGTTCACAAAGCTTCTGTAGTGGGAGGCAGGGCGCGGCTGCCCCCCAGAGCCACTCACAAGCGGGGGTTTCCTTCGGTAGAGGCTGGAGGTTGGACAGCCAAGGAAAGATACTGCCCCACCATGTCTCCACGTGCTCTATTCGGGTCTGCCCCAGATGCCCACTCTCCCCAGGTCCCTGTACAGGCCGTCAGCTCTCCCGTGGACCCCCAGCGTGTGCCCCCACCACCACCCCCCCTTCATTCTGTGACCCCGTCCCCCTCACCCAGGGGACTCTGCTTTGCTGTGCTCCCCCACAAAGGAACGGTCACGCTGTTTTGCTCTTGCTTGCTGCTCTGCTGCCTGCGAGGTAATCCCCCTGGGGGCAGACAACCTGTTCTTTTCTCTTTGGACCCTGAGCACGTGGCGGGTGCTCAGTGTGTGTCTGTTGCACGACCTCATTAGTTACTGAATTTGTAATTTTGTGGGCAGCGCACGAGGCTCCATTTGCCTTGGGGCGTGCGCGCACCCCTTACGGTATTCGTGAGGAGACCCTTGTGTGTAACCGAGCGGGTTGGTGTGCATAAACGGACCAACTCAGTTCATTTTCATTTCCCAGGGAAGTACCTTTCCCCCCGCAAGTCACTGAAGATAAAATGATAGTAAGTCAGAATTTGCCCTCTCTGGAAGGTGAGGGTCTGGGAGGAGTCCGGGGCGGGGGAGGCAGAGAGTGTGTCGCCGGTTGAATTGTGTCCCCCTCCCCCTACATTCCTGTGTTGAAGTCCTACCCCCCCCCAGTAGGACTGGAAACGGGACCTTATTTGGAAATAGGGTTGTTGTAGACGTGGTTAGTCAAGATGAGGCCATACCCGAGTAGATCAGGCCGCTCATCCAGTGTGACTGGTGTCCGTATAAAAAAGGGGAATCATACACACACACACACACACACACACACACACACACACCCTTCAGGTGCTCGTATAAAAAAGGGGAATCAGGGGCCCCTGGGTGGCTCAGTCGGTTAAGCGTCCGACTTCGGCTCAGGTCACGATCTCGCAGTATGTGAGTTCGAGCCCCGCGTCGGGCTCTGTGCTGACTGCTCAGAGCCTGGATCCTGTTTCAGATTCTGTGTCTCCCTCTCTCTCTGACCCTTCCCCTTTCATGCTCTGTCTCTCTCTGTCTCAAAAATAAATAAATGTTAAAAAAAAATAAAATAAAATTAAAAAAAAGGGTGAATCACACACACACACACACACACCCGCCAGTTGCTCGTATAAAAAAGGGGAATCACACACACACACACACACACACCCACTAGAAGCCCAGGTGCTCGTATAAAAAGGGGACAGACACACACACACACACACACACACACACCCGCCAGGTGCTCTAGCCGCGCCGAGGACCCACTAGAAGCCCAGGAGGACCCACTAGAAGCTGGGCGGAGCCAGAACACAACCTCGCCTCCTGCCTTCGGAGGGAAGCCCTTCATCCGGGACCTCCAGCCGCCAGAGGCCTGCGACAGTAAGTGTCGGAGGTGGAAGGCACCCGGCGCGTGGCCTCTGCGAGGACAGCGCTGGCGCACATGGTGGGGGGGGGGGGGATCTGGCTCTGCCGCGTGGCCGGTCGGCTGGCGGGTCGCCTCGTTTCCCTCCTGGTCTGGGAGGTGATTCGCGTTCCCTGAGGAAGGTAGTCCCTGATGGCCGTGCCGTTGTGTCCACTCTTGGGTAACACTGGCACGGAGGGGCCGGAAATCCATACTTCCGTGTGAAATCTCTGGTCTTTGAACTGTTGGCAACGGGATACGTTAAAATGGGGCTGACCAGACGAAACGCCTCTGCGAGGCCACCTGTTTCCAAGCTCTGCATTAGTGGAAGAGTGCTGTCAGGTTTGCGAAAGGATAAAGATCCGGGCGAGGGCCCGGCCGCTGATGGGGAGTCCCCACACGGAGCAGCACGGAGCGGGGTGCTTTGCCAACACTGACGCCTGTCATCCCTGGTGTGTAACTGGGAGGTGAGCTCTGTGGTCGTCCTCCTATTACAGATGAGGAAACTGAGTCACAGGGGGGCCCGCGACCTTGCCCGGGATCCCATAGCTAGCTGGGGCCGGCAGATCCCAGGGCACGGATGCCTTCAATGCCCTGGCGGCCTGCCTCCAGTCCCGTGGAGGATGGGGGGGTGGGGGACATGGGGGCCGGCTCTGAGACACAGCCACCACGAGCCTGGGGGAACTTGGCGGCTGCCCAGACCAACTTAGGTCTCTAGTGCCTGCTGGAAAAAGGGCTTCTGTGTGCCCTGAGCATGGGTGCAAAACCAACAGGGCACGTCAAACGCTGACGCGGGCTTGCACGGGCGGCTACTATGGTGCTGGTGTCATTTGTGGCTCGTGACCTTGCCACCAGGCGACTGTTGTTTTAGCTGATGATACCATTTGCCGACAAGTTATGGCGGATGGTGGGAGTGACCGTGCACGGCCCCCACTGCTAGCCCTCTCTTCCAGTTGTCATGGTTCGGGGTGATGAGGACTTCGGTGAAGGTTGGTGGCAGGCAGGGTGAGATCAGCAGGGAAGTGGGGCTGCGAAGGTGGGGCTCTGGTGTCACTGTGGCAGCAGGGGGATGGCTCATTGGCCCCTTGCCAGGCTGGCTGGGAGGAAGGGGTTTCCTATCCGGTCTCGGTTTAAGCTGCAGTGGAGGCCATCCTGGGGAGCTGGGGTACCCCAGGGATGTATGAAAGGCACACAGTAGGGGGCTGTCCGGCCCCTAAGTCCCCCTTTTCTAGAAACTGCCCCTCCCCCCGCAGAGATATCAAGACACAGCCCCGCCCTTCCTTACCACACAGGACTGCACCAAGAGTGGCCTCCTGATCCAGCCAGCTGGGAGAGGCTGGCTTTGAGACCGTCTGTGTCCTGAGTCAACCCAAGTAGGCTTCCACGTGGAAGTGACCAGTGGAAGCGAGCGGGACGGGTGTTGACATGTATTGCCTACTGAAACAACGCGCTTCTCGTGCTATCGGCTCAGGGCCGAGTCTTTTCTGTGCCCGGCTACAGAGTCTCTTAGCCCCTTGAAAAATGGTTTTCCAAACTGAGGCGCTGTGATAAGTCCCAAATGACAAACCAACCCTCAGAAGACATGAAGAGGGCTTTGGGGTTTTCCTTGGTGTTCCTGATGACTCCACCTTTCTGAGATGCTCAGCGGATGCTGGTGGGGGGCGGGGGGTGGGGTGGGGTGGGTGGGTGGCCGGTCACCAGCTGGTGGCTGTCCTAGTCTGGGAGGTACGATTTCTCCTTCCGTTTCATGTTGCCTACTGCCAAGGAACTGGCAGCCGCTATGAAGTTTTCCAAATCAGGGATGGTCAGGAAATTCAGGAGCCTACTCATTTTTCCCAGGAGGATCTGCATCTTCCGGGCCGCTGAACCACATTCTACCTCCAGGATTGCTTTCTGCCTCATTTCACTCAGCACCTCCGGGGTTATGGACTGTGGGAATTCAGAAAAGGCTGGGTGAGCATAAATGCTGCCCAGGCGTCGTGATTTCCACCTCAGGATCAGGCCCCCTGTTGGCCAAGACCAAGCCTTCTCTGGAAACTTCGCCGAGGGGCACGCCTCTGCTCCCGGCCTTGCCCCCAGCAGTACGTCTCTCATTGGCCTGGGCCTGTGGCCACCTGGCCGCAGAGATGTGGGCTGAGGACACACCGAAGCCTGACCCCAAACCAAAGGGTTGCCGGCTCCTGGGCCCTCAAGTGGCCTGCCTTACAAAGGCTGTGCCTTCCTGGGGGTGTCTGGCTTCTCCCCGTGGATTCCTACCGAGGTGGGGCAGGGAGGGAGATGTCGCATGAAGGGTCTTATTTAAGCCTTACAACGATGTGGTGTCCGTTTTGCAGACAATAATGGGCACGGGAAGTGTAGGAGGCCTGCCTGGTGCCTCACAGGAAGTGGACGGGCTGGCGTGTTCCTCCTAGGACACCCCAGCTGCCTGGCACAGATAGACCTGCTGACGAGTCACGTGTGTGCTGCGTTGCTTCATTTGGGGCCCACCCTCCACTGGCAGAGCCCCTGGGGCTGCCAGGCCTCCTGGACTCTGCCTACACCGGCCTTTACCTGACCCTCCTCCTGGGCACTGGCTTCCTTTTGTGGCCCTCCTCCCTCAGTAAAACTGTCCGAAGGCCAGCGGCCCGGGTCCTCCCACCCCTGCCAACCCAGCTGCTCCCTTAGCTCATCAGCACCGTGCGGTGGGGGCTGAGTGGGTGGCTGGGGACTGGGTCGGCCGCTCTGGGACATCTGGGGTAGGTAAGGACGTTGGGACATGACTATTCAGCATGCCCAATGGCAGGCCTCGCCAGGCCAGGTGACCAGCTGCCCACTTCTGGCTGTCCACCTTTCCCAGTTGGAAAACACCTCGGTCCTGGGCGAGCCGAACCCACCACATTCCCTCCGCTCCCTTCCAGTGATTTCATTCGGCCTCATTTTGCCCCAGTCTGCTGTTCGGTTGCTTTGTCCATCAACCTACTGCTCTGTCTGCTCACCTCCCGGAAAACATGTGTGTCTGTCTTTCTCCCCAGACAGGCAGTCCTACTTTCAGAGACCTCGAACGCCTCTCTGGTGGGTCTGGAAACAGAGCCTTCTGTGCATGGTGAAGGGGAAGTCAGAGCAAGAGCAGGGTCTTGTGTGGGTCCCAGTGGGGGCGGGGGACAAGGACACCCTATTCCTCTCCTGCACTCTGGGCCTGGGAAAGGGTCTCGAGAACCCACCTTCTTGCCCTCTTACAGTCAGAACCGCAGGGTGCACACTCACCATTTGTAGTGGGTTGAACTGTGGTCCCAGAAAGCTATGTCTGAGTCCTAATCCCCAGCACCTGGGGCTCCTACACCCATCGCCCCGCACCATCACCTGGCAAGCTTTTAAGGAATGCAGATCTCCAGGCCCCTCCCCAGACTGACCGGTAACTGTGTTTGAAAACAGGGTTTTTGCAGCTGTCATTAAGGATCTCAGTATGAGGCCATCCAGGACTTAGTGTGGGCCCTAAGTCCAGCGTCGGGTGTCCTTACAAAAGAAAGGAGAGGGAGACTGGACACACAGACGGACCCAGAGAAGAAGGCTCTGTGAGGGTGGAGGGTTGAACCGATGCCGTAGCAAGCCAGCGAATGCTGGGGCCACCAGAAGTTGGGAGAGGCAAGGAGGGACTCTCCCCAAGAGCCTACGGAGGGAGCGTGGCCCTGATGATACCTGGATTTCAGACCTCTAGTCCCCAGGGCTGTGAGGGTGAGTTCCTGTTGTAAGCCACCCGATTTGTGGTAATTTGCTATGGCAGCCCGAGGACACGAATCCATCTTGGCTACTTTCTTGCCCGACTTGGGTGGCACACCCTCAACTCCCCGGTGCTCATTTGTTTCAAGATGAGTGGTCTGGGGAGGAGAGATGAGGATACCCACGGCAGGACTGGGAACGTAGGTTTCCCCCTTGTGTCTGTCCCTGCCTACTGACGGGGCTGTCGTGTCAGGGGAACTACTGAATGTTGACACCTTTGCTTTCTCGTCTGAGCTCTTTGAGGCTGTCCGGCTCCTCGGCTCCAAGTCTCAAGGGCTCGGAAGTGACTGATTGCTTCTGTTGTGGTCAAGCATCAGGTCAGCGAAGGTGGCCGTGTCGGTTCTCCGTCGGTTGCAGAGATGCCGAACGTGGCCCAGAGAGAGGCCGGTGGCCTGGACCGGCGGGCAGCAGCCTGGCAGAGGGAGGTGAGACCTTACCTTGTACTTGGTGCCCAGGTTTAAGCGGATGTGCTTCTGTTGGTGGTTGAAGCAGAAGGTGATCTTGTCCTGGCTCCTTATTTGTACTTTGATGTACTGGTTGATTTTCAAGGAGATGGACTGGACGGGCGGCGCGTGGACGTGCAGGTTCAGATTCCACCAGTTCCAGGCCTTCTGGTATTTGCCTTTGGGGAAGTAGTAGCCCAGGTTTTGGCTCAGGCTCAACCTAGACCAGAAGGGATCAGGTAACCATGGTGCTGGGCCCTTGTGCTGGGGCAGAGCCTCTCCTGTGGCGAATGCAGGCCTGCCCCCCTCCCCTGCCTCCTTCCCTTTCTCCTCCCTCCTGGCCTGGAGGCTCCCACACCCACCGCCCCGCACAATCACCTGGGAAGCTTTTAAGGAATGCAGATCTTCAGGCCCCACCCCAGACGGACAGAATGTGAATCTAGAAGGTGGGGGTCAGCCCTTCCCCAGTGTGCACATCATCCTTCCCTTTGGGTTTTGGACCCGGAGAAGATGTGGTTATCTCTTGCCTGCCTTATTGGCGAATTTTTAAAAATGCTTTATGTGAGGCTAAGTCAAATGTCCTAAAACTTTTTTTGCCCATAATTTTATGTATGTCCCTGAACAAGCCACGTATATTCTCTGAGCCTAAGTTTCTTCATCAAGAAAATAAAAGTAGTTCCTAGATTTCCCTAAGGTCTCTTCTGGCCTTGAAAGCGAGTGTCACTGGGGACAAGAGGCCCTAATGAATGTCACCAGGTAATGATCTGAGAGAATTGGCTGAGTTTCTTGCCCCCGCTACTTAGCATCCAGTAACTTCTTCTACCTTTGAGGCATTGATTTCTGCACAAAAGGCCCCCAGGGCAAGGCAGATACCTCTGAGAACAAAGTTGTCAACTAGGAAATGAGGCATCTGGGTGGCTCAGTGGGTTCAGTGTCCAACTCTTGATCTCAGCTCAGGTCATGATCTCACAGTTCATGAGATCTAGGCTCTGCACTAATGAATGGTGTGGAACCTGTTGGGGATTCTGTCTCTCCCTCTCTCTCTGCCCCTCCCTCTCTATCTCAAAATAAATAAACACACTTAAAAAATTAAAAAAAAAAAAACTCAAAGAGAAAAAGAAAAAAAAAGAAAGGAGAAAACCCCCAAACACACAGAAATTAAAAAAAAAAAAAAACTTAAAGAATATGTAAGAAAATATTCTTAAAAACCAAGGCTGGGAGAGTGAAACAAATTTTTGGAAGTAAAAACAAAAGTCTGGTTTTGACTACCAAGAAGAAAAGCAGTATAAAGTTGATGCAAGACGGTAGGCATTTCCCACTCCATGACCACTTAGTAGGGAAGGGAAGTGGGAAATCCTGAAAACGCTGAGTACTTACCCGAAAAAGGTAGAGAAAGATTTTGAAGTGGCTGGATTACCTTGATTTGGTGGGATGAAGTTTCCCACTATTGCCAGAAATGGGAACTTAATGGGGCACCTGGGTGGCTCAGTCGGTTAAGCGTCTGACTTCGGCTCAGGTCATGATCTCACAGCTCATGAGTTCGAGCCCCGCGTCGGGCTCTGTGCTGACAGCTCGGAGCCTGGAGCCTGCTTGGGATTCTGTGTCTCCCTCTCTCTCTCTGCTCCTCCCCCGCTTGTGCTCTGTCTCTGTCTCTCTCTCCCAAAAATAAATAAAATGTAAAAAAAACAATTAAAAAACATTGGAAACTTAAGTTCAGTTGCACTGAGATATTTAGAAGTTTGGTTTTGTGTATAATACATGAGACTCCAAAGCACTCACCACGCCCTCCTCTCTGAGCCACCTGGAACAGAGGGGCACTGGGTCTTTCTAAGGCAATTGTCACCAGGTTTGACTCTCAAGAAGCATGGAGGAGATACAGCCCGTGGAACGGGTCACTGTGAGTCTGTGGTTGCTGTTTCACGCACGAGGAAGCAATGGCACGAAGGACAGAGTGCCTTCCCTGAGGTCAGGGACCTGCCTTGCTGCCCTCACGATACCCATCGTCCCCTTTGCAACATGTGCAAGTCGGAGAAACAAATTCACAAGCGAATGAGAGAGAGAGACTTACCCAGTGCGGGAGGACAGCTGTGCAGCCTGGGAATCAAACCTTAACCACACTGCTTCTCCTTGGAGAGGGATGTGTGGCTCTCTTAACCCAAACTTACCAGATTGCTTTGTTTTCATCGTAGAAGGTGGCATGGCCAGAGTTGTTGATAAGGGCCCGGACACAACCTTGTTCACTGTCTTCTAGAATGATATATATGAACTTTCTCTGTTTTGTACTGAGGATGAGCATAGCCAGCTTTCCTGATGGATAGCTGGAAGACAGTTAAGGCACAAGCACCCTCTTGGGACCCCCCAGGAAAGGCAGAGAGCCCTGCAGAGGACGCAGGGCTCAGGAAAACCCATGCCCCAGCCCCAAACCACAAACTTCTTAGGTGTCACATGTGTCAGTATGAGTGTCCCTGGGTTTCGGTGGATACTGTATTTGGCCTGATTCATCAGGAAAGAGAATTTGGAAGACAATCCCACTGGGATAGAGAATTAATTTTCCATCACCTTGAGGCACCTGGGAAGAGAAAATGAGCTTATGAAAAGCGCACCGGGGCTGACTGTCCCAATTCAGAGTCTAGTGTTGTCACTAGAGTGCTGGGGGTCTATTTACTCTCTGGATGCCCACCCATCACTACCCCAGCCATTGCTACCACCATCTTGCTGGGGGTTCTGAATAGGAAATCTCTCGGGGCCTCAGTTTACGTGTCTATGTGATGAGGCTGAAATGGATCACTGTGTGTGTGTGTGTATGTGTGTGTACTCACAGGCACACACACAGATTTTATTTTTATTTTATTTTTCACTTATTTTTAATGTTTATTTATTTTTGACAGAGAGAGAGAGAGAGAGACAGAGCATGAACGGGGGAGGGGCAGAGAGAGGGAGACACAGAATCTGAAGCAGGCTCCAGGCTCTGAGCCGTCAGCACAGAGCCCGACGCGGGGCTCGAACTCACGGACCGCGAGATCATGACTGGAGCCGAAGTCGGCCGTTCAACCGACTGAGCCACCCAGGCGCCCCCACACGGATTTTAAACTATTATGTCAATGACTCCAGTGGTTATTGGTTGTATTTGTTTCCAAAGGCTGTCGTAACAAAGGAACACAAACTGGGTACTTTAAAACCCCAGAGATTCATTCTTTCACGGTTGTGGAGGCCAGAAGTCTGAAATCCGGGTATCAGCAGGTTCTTTCTGGAGGCTCCGAGGAAGAATTTCTTCCATGCCTCTCTCCTGGGGTTTGGTGATGACCTGGGATCCCTGTCGCTCCTTGCCTTGTCTACACGTGGCTGCAATGTCCACCTCCAGCGTCCCATAATGTCCGCCATGTGTCTGTGTCTTCACGTGGCCACCTTCTTTTTTTTTTTTTTTTTTTTATTTATTTTTGGGACAGAGAGAGACAGAGCATGAACGGGGGAGGGGCAGAGAGAGAGGGAGACACAGAATCGGAAACAGGCTCCAGGCTCCGAGCCGTCAGCCCAGAGCCCGACGCGGGGCTCGAACTCACGGACCGCGAGATCGTGACCTGGCTGAAGCCGGACGCTTAACCGACTGCGCCACCCAGGCGCCCCAACGTGGCCACCTTCTTGAAAGAACAGCAGACGTCCTGGATTAGGGGCCCGCTTCAGCATGACCTCGTCTTCACTACCTCCATAAAGACCGATTTTCCAAGTAAGGTTCCATTCTGAGGCACCAGGCGTTAGGACTTAGATAGAGCTTTTCAGGGGAATACAGTTCAACTCATAACATTGGCATCACTTGGGTGTTTTATGTCTTCTTGAGTCAGTTTTAGTGAATTATATTTTCCCGGGACGTTGTTCGTTTTAGGTAAATTTTCAAATTTATTGTCCTAAAATTGTTGTCATGTAGTGTTAAAAAAAAAAACCCCTCTATTGCCTCTATAGTTATGACCTTGTCTTCATTCTTTTTATTGCGACTCTCTTCTCTCTCTCTTTTTTTCCTGGATAAACCTTGCTCGAAGATTTGCCTATTTTACTAGTCTTTCCAGAGAACCAGCTCTTGGTTTGCTTCCTCTACTATCACTTTGTTTTCCATTGTATCAGTTTTCAGTCTTACTAGGATCATTTATACGCTCCTGTCGGTTTTCCATATTACTCTATTTTATTTTTCTAATTCCTTGAATTGAATATTGAGCTTGTTGGTTTTCCTCCTCCTCCTTAATACACGCCTTTAAAGCTATAGCACTTCTTGCAAAATACTGTTTTAGCTGTTTCACATGCATGTAGATGTTAACCGTGAGTTTCACTCTAAACATGTTCAAATTTCCAGTATGATCTCTTCTTTGACACCTATGTTATTTGCAAGTATGTCTTCAAATTTGCAAATGCACGGGGTGCTTTTGGAGATGTTGTTTATTATTACTACATATTATTAAATATTTACTTATTTATTATTAAAATTCACGGGGGTAAGAGAGCATAGTCTGTGTGGTATCAGCTCATGGGAGAGGATAGTGTTTGCTGGGACTTGTTTAGTGGCCCAGTTGTGTCATCAATTACCATAGCTATTTCACATGTAGCTATTTCTTTGAGAAGGACCCATGTCCTGGTCTTGTGTTCCCATCTGGGCATTACAACCCACGCTCCTGGATTATCAGGATGCGCCGTTCTCCCACCTCTCGCTCTCCCCTCCCCAGCACCCGGCGACCCCCTGCCTCCCGCTTCCCACACTTGCGCTCTCGTCGTACCCTTCTGGCGTTCAGTTTCTCTATTTGTGGTGTTGATTATTTCTCTGACTTTCTTACACACTCTGCTCTGTGTTTCTGACGCTTTGTACATTTCATCTACATTTCCCAGATGTTTGCAGCCGGAAGGCTTTTGGGGTCAAATGTCCCACCCCACTCTAATTGGAACTCAGATTGGTGGTTCTCCAATTAGCATTATTGTTTTTTACATGATTATTTATATATTTTTGAGAGACAGAGAGAGAGGGAGGGAGGGAGAGAATATGCAAGCATGGGCACACTGAGGACGGGCAGAGAGAGGAGACACAGAATCCCAAGCAGGCTCCGCACTGTCAGCGCAGAGCCCGACGAGGGGCTCGAACTTGTGAACCATGAGATCATGACCTGAGCCGAAACCAAGAGTTGGATGCTCAACTGACAAAGCCACCCAGGCGCCCCACCAACTATTATCTTTAACGATGAAGGCCCGTTTGTTCAAGAAAGCTTACAGCAGAATGCCCACATCTAAGGCGATGAAAGAAAACAATACAGTTGCCTGAGGAGCTGGGGTGGAGGGCTCCTGAGGGCATCCGAGTGAAAACCAGTCTGTGAGGTGACAAAGATCTGCAAACCGACTCCAACCCCACACCCAGCACTGTGCTAAACACTTTACCTCCACAGTGCGAGGACTCTGCAAGATAGGCACCGTCATGATCTCCCTTGAAGATGAGGCTAAATGACTCACCGTCATGATCTCCCTTGAAGATGAGGCTAAATGACTCGTCCCGTGAGAGGAGAGCCAGAGTCCAGGAATCTGCCCCTTGCTTGCCTCCAACCAGTAAGCTCCCAGCCACTTTCCACATTTAGTCTGCAAATCACTGTTCTTTTCTTTTCTAACCTAAAACAGGTGCTTTGTAAAGACATCCGGGGTTGGTTTGTTCCTGATGGCCTGTAAGAAGCTTCTAGACATTGCTCATGGGAGAGGATATTTGTAGTTTAGGTCTTAGTTTCAAACACCCCCTGAAAGCCAGACTTTCTTGAGAGGCTTTCTGCCTGTCAAATCCAATTGTCATGTAATGACATTTTCCTAGTGATGAAGACCCCACGGGCAAAGCAAAGTCTCTGACACAGAGGAGAAATTGTCACATTTTCTCTCACTGGGAATTATATAATAAGTGGCTTATCTAAAAGCCTAAATCTCATCACCATTTGCCTGGGGACAGGGTATGAGAGTAGGAGGTAAAAGTTAGGAGAGAAGGGACTACATCTCAGGCCCTCCCTTCAGTTCTACTAGAGAGGAAACTGCCTCACGGGCAGGGCCCTGTGCTGTGAGACAGCGGCTGTCTGTCCCTGAGCTCTCTCTCTGTGGCCGTCTGTCCCTGAGCTCTCCCTGTAACCATCTGTCTCTGAGCTGTCTCCCTGCAGCTGTCCGTCCCTGAGCTGTCCCTCTATGGCATCTGTCCCTGAGCTATCTCCCTGGTCCATCCTTGAGCTATCCCTGTGGCCATCTCTCCCTGAGCTGTCTCCCCGTGGCCGTCCATCCCTGAGCTGTCCCTGTGGCCGTCTGTCCCTGAGCGCTCCCTGCCTGCTGTGGAGCTGCTGGCTCCTGGGCTGGCCGGGCTGGCCCCTGCCTGAACACGAGCACACACTTCCAAGCAGTGCTACCTGACTCAGCAAGCTACCTGGAATTTATTGCTCATTTGAAAAAAACAAAAAACAGCCAAATGTTCCACTCCTCATGGGCCTTTTGGGCAGCCCCGTGTCGTGGGGTGGATTAGGAAGGGACCTCTGCTTAGATCACTTAGTGGGAAACTTCCCCTTGGCTGCAAGGATATTTAGACAGACGCTGCAGGAGTAAAACTCTGAGGCAGGACAGGACAGGGATTGTGGGAAACATGGGGTTCGCCAGCCCAGCTGGAGTAAGAAGCCAAGGAAGGTTTCACTGATCTATTGGAAGTGAGGAAGCTGGAACCTTCTGAGGGCTTCCAACATCCTTACCATTCACTGCTTGGTACAACCTGGAGAGCCGCCCGGCTTTCCTTCGATTTCTCCGTCCACAAGAGTTCTGGCTGCTCCACTGACTTCCTTCTTCACACAGGCCCAAGAGATGAAGGGAGACTGAACTTTCCATTCCTTCCATGGAGGCTGAAAGAGTCATACCTTGGTTGACAGTATCGGTTTCCAGTTCTCTCCTACTTTTGCCACAAGGTGAAGCAACCCTCATCATTTTAAGATGTTCGGCTTCTTATCCTCTTAGTGCAAACTGCTTTCATTTTCCTTTGGACACACGGCAGAAATGCGTTTCCCAGTTCTCTGGCATCTAGGTGGGGTCATGTGACTTGTTTGGTGAGTAGAATGTAAGCCTAGACCTTGACTTCACTCCTGTCCACGCAACAGGATACAAAGGACTCCACGATGGCGGAGACCCACCAGAAAGGAGCCCAGAGCCCCCAGAGCCAGCCTTGGGGGCTCAAAATCTCGAGTCTTACTCTGACTCACCAGGCTCTACCTGAACAGGGCTTCTGAGCCCATTTCCCATCCTCCTCACTTGCTCACAGCTGTCCTTGAGGAAAGGCCTCAGGGCCTTTGCAACTCTTTGCTCCGCCCCTCATTTCATGCGTGCCTAGACTCAAAGGGCACTTCCCCAGCTGCCTTATACTTATCAGAACAACTCTCCGCTATACTTATCAGAACAACTCTCCGCTCAGGCCAACAACTCATGAGCCCCTGAGGCTACTTCATCCGTGGTTCCCAACAATACCTGACATAGCACTGACCAGGATTGTTGTGCATTGGCTGTCTCCTCAACTGGGACAGAAGTTCCGTGGGCACAGGACCTTTGTTTTGTTCACCCTTCTATCTCCAGCACCTAGAAGAGGACCTGGGCATAGTAGATTCTCACTTTATATGTTCAGAAGGCATACAGTCTATCACATCTTCCTAATGCCCCCTTCAGCGCCTCTTTTTTTGAGCTTCAGACCTGATCGCTAGCTCACTCTGAGGGACTCCACTATTTTGAGATGTTTTCACTTGTGTGCGGTATCCATATACTATGATACACATTTTTATAACTGTACTGTGTAGGTGTTTTTTTTTTTTTAATAGGCTTTATTTTTTAGAGCAGGGCACAGCAAAGCTGAGCAGAAAGTACAGAGATTCCCATATGTCTTTTGTCCCTAACACATGCTCAGCCTCCCCCACTACCTACACCCGGCACGCACTGTCCGTTATCGTCAATAAACCTGCATCGGCACATCACTACCGCCCAGAGTCCATAGGTACGTTAGGGTCCACTCTTGCTGTTGTACATTCTTTGGGTTTGGAAAAGGTATCACGGCGTGTATCCATCACACTGTGTCGTTTTTACTGCCCTAAAAATCCTCTGTGCTCCATCGATTCATCCCCCCTTTTAAACTTCTGGCAACTACCGATCTTTATACTGTTTCTCTAGTTTTGTCTTTTCTAAAATGTCATATAGTTAGAATACTCCATATCTTTTCAGGTAAGTCTCCTTGACCTAGTAACATGAATTTCAATTTCCTCCACGTCTTTTTATGGCTTGGTAGCTCATCTCTTTTTAGCACCGAGTAAATATTCCATTGTACGGATGTACCACAGTTTACTTACCCAGTCCTCATGGGATGGCTTTTTGTTTTGTGCTTTTTGTGTTTGTTTGGCAGAGTAATGATTTTATTTTAGAACATCTTTGCAGAAAACATGGTCTGATGAGGTATAATCTTATCTTTCGTTTTCTTTTCAAATTTTCATTTAAATCCAGTTAGTGAACATACAGTGCAATATTGGTTTCAGGACTAGAATTCAGTGATTCATCACTTACCTACAACACCCAGGGCTCATCATAACAAGTGCCCTCCATAATACCCATCACCCATATAGCCCATCCCCCACCCCCCTCCCTCCATCAACCTTCAGTTTGTTCTCCATCTTTAAGAGTCTCTTATGGTTTGTTTCCCTCTCACTCTCTTTTTTAAATCTGCCTCTCATATGTTCGTCTTTTTCTTAAATTCCACATATGAGTGAAATCAGATGGTGTCTGTCATTCTCCAGCTGACTTATTTTGCTCAGCATAATACACTGTAGCTCCGTTTACGTCATTGCAAATGACGAGATTTCATTCTTTTTGATGGCTGAGTAATATTCCATCGTAGATGTATACTACATCTCTATCCATTCATCAGCCGATGGACATTTGGGCTCTTTCCACAGTTTGGCTATTGTCGATAGTGCTGCTATAAACATCGGGGTGCGTGTATACCTTCGAATCAGTATTTTTATATCCTTTGAGTAAATACCTAGTAGTGCAATTGCTGGGTCGTAGGGTAGTTCTATTTTTAGCTTTTTGAGGAATCTCCATACTGTTTTCCAGAGTGGACGCACCAGTTTGCAATCCCAGCAACAGTGTCAGCGGGTTCCTCTTTCTCCACAACCTTGCCAACATCTGTTGTTTTCTGTGTTGTTAATTTTAGTCATTCTGACAGGTGAGAGGTGGTATCTCATGGTTTTGATTTGTATTTCCCTGATGATGAGTGATGTTGAGCATCTTTTCACGTGCCTGTTACTCATCTGTATGTCTTCTTTGGAAAAGTGTCTACTTATGTCTTCTGCCCATTTTTTCACTGGATTATTTGGTTTTTTTGGGTGTTGAGTATGAAAACTCATACTCAACAATTTATGGATTTTGGATACTAACCTTTTGTCAGATATGTCATCTGAAAATATCTTCTCTCATTCTGTAGACTGTCTGTTAGTTCTGTTGGTTGTTTCCTTCACTATGCTGAAGCTTTTTAACTTGATGAATAGTTGATTTTTGCTTTTGTTTTCCTTGCCTCCAGTGATGTGTTGAGTAAGAAGTGGCCATGGCCGATGTCAGAGGTTGCTGTCTGTGTTCTCCTCTAGGATTTTGATGGTTTCCTATCTCACATTTAGGTCTTTCCATTTTGAATTTATTTTTGTGTATAGTGTAAGAAAGCGGTCCAGTTTCATTCTTCTCCACGTAGCTGTTCAGTTTTTCCAGCATTATTTATTGAAAGACTGTCTTTTTTCCATTGGATATTCTTTCCTGCTTTGTTGAAGATTAGTTGACCATATAGTTGTGGGCTCACTTCTGGGTCTTCTGTTCCACTGATCTATGTATCTGTTTTTGTGCCAGTACCATACTGTCTTGATGACTACAGCCTTGTAATACAGCTTGAAGTCCAGAATTGTGATGCCTCCAGCTTTGCTTCTTTTTTTCAGGATTGCTTTGGCTATTCGGGGTCTTTTGTGGTTCCATTACACATTTTTAGGATTGTTTGTTCCAGCTCTGTAAAAAATGCTGGTGGTATTTTGACAGAGATTGCATTAAATGTGTAGATGGCTTTGAGTAGTATAGACATTTTAATAATGTTTGTTCTTCCAATCATGAGCATGGAATGTTTTCCCACTGCTTTGTGTCCTCTTCAAGTTCTTTAATAAGTGTTCTATTGTTTTAGGTATCTTATGGGTTTTGGTGTAATTCTAAATGGGATCAATTCCTTGATTTCTTTATCTGCTGCTTCATTATTGGTGTACAGAAATGCAACAGATTTCTGTACGTTGATTTTATATCTTATGACTTTGCTGAATTCGTGTATATTTGCAATTTTTTTGGTGGAGTCTTTTGGGTTTTCTATATAGAGTATCATGTCATCTGCAGATAGTGAAAGCTTGACTTCTTCCTTGCCCATATGGATGCCTTTTACTTATTTTTGTTGTCTGATTGCTGAGGCTAAGGCTTCCAGGACAATGTTAAATAGTAATGGTGATAGCGGACGTCCCTGTCTTGTTCCTGACCGTAGAGGAAAAGCTCTGTTTTTCCTCATTGAGGATGATATTAACTGCAGGTCCTTTCTATATGACCTTTATGCTGATGTTGAGGTATGTTCCATCTATACCTACTTTTTATCAAGAATGGATGCTATATTCTATCAAATGCTTTTTCTGCATTTATTGAAAGGACCATATGATTCTTATCCTTTCTTTTATTAATGGGGTGCATCACATTGGTTGATTTGCAAATACTGAACCATCCTGTAGCCCAGGAATAAATCCCACTTGATTGTGGTGAATAATTCTTTTAAGGTACTGTTGAATTCGATTTGTTCGTATGTTGTGGAGAATTTTTGCATCCATATTCATCAGGGATATTGGTCTGCAATTCCTTCTAGTGGGCCCTTTGTATGGCTTTGGAATCAAGGTAATGCTGGCTCCATAGAAGGAGTTTGGAAGTTTTCCTTCCATTTCTATTTTTTGGAACAATTTGAGAGGAATAGGTAATAACTCTTCTTTAAATATCTGGTAGAATTCCCCTGGGAAGCCATTTGGCCCTGGACTTTGGTTTGTTGGAAATTTTTGATTATTGATTCAATTTCTTTGCTGGTTATGGGTCTGCTCAAGTTTTCTATTTCTTCCTGTTTCATTTTTGGTGGTTAGTATGTTAATAGAAATTTGTCCATTTCTTCCAGATTGCCCAGTTTGTTGGCATATAATTTTTCATATATTCTCTTATTGTTTGTACTTTTGTGGTGTTGATTGTGATCCTCCTCTTTCACTTGTGATTTTACCTATTTGGGTCCTTTCTCTTTTCTTTTTGAGAAGTCTGGTTTATCAATTTTATTAATTCTTTCAGAGAACCAGCTCTTAGTTTCATTGATCAGTTCTACTGTTTTTTGTTTGTTTGTTTGTTTGTTTCTATATTATTTATTTCTGCTCTAATCTTTATTATTTTCCTTCTTCTGCCGGCTTTAGGCTTTATTTATTCTTCCTTTTCTAGATCATTTAGATGTAAGGTTACATGGTGTATTTGAGACTTCTCTTGCTTCTTGATGTAGGCCTGTATTGCAATATACTTTCCTGTTAGGACTGCTTTGCTGCATCCCAAAGGTTTTGAATGTTGGTTTTCATTTTCATTTGCTTACATGTACTTTTTGGATTTCTTCTTTAATTTACTGGTTAACTTATTCCCTCTTTAGTAGTAGGATGTTCTTTAACCTCCATGTGTTTGTGGTCTTCCTAAATTTTTTCTTGTGGTTGACTTCAAGTTTCATAGTGTTGTGGTCTAAAAATATGCCTGGTATGATTGCAATCTTTTTGTACATGTTGAGGGCTGATTTGTGACCCGGCAAATGATCTATTCTGGAGAAAGTTCCATGTGCACTTGAGAAGAATGTGTATTCTTCTGCTTCAGGATGAAATGTTCTGAATATATCTGTTAAGTCCATCCACTCCAGTGTATCATGCAAAGCCATTGTTTCCTTGTTAATTTTCTGCTTACATGATCTGTCCATTGTTGTAACTGTGTTAAGGGTCCCTTACTGTTAATATATTATTATCAATGAGTTTCTTTATGTTTGTCATTAATTGATTTATATATTTGGATGCTCCTAAATTGGCTGTATAAGTATTTACAATTGTTAGATCTTCTTGATGGATAGGCCCCCTAATTATGATATAATACCCGTCTTCATGTCTTATTACAGTCTTTATTTTAAAATCTAGTTTGTCTGATATAAGTATGGCTACTCCAGCTTTCTTTTGACGTCCATTAGCATGATAGATGGTTCTCCATCCACTCACTTTCAATCTGCAAGTGTCTTTAGGTCTAAAATGAGTCCTTATAGGCAGCATATAGATTTTAAAAAAATCCATTCTGATACTCTTTGTCTTTTAATTGGAGCATTTAGTACATTTACATTCAGAGTGATTATTGAAAGATATGAGTTTAGTGCCATTGTGTTACCTGTAAAGTTAGTATTTCTGGTGATGTTCTCTGTTCCTTTGTAGTCTTTGTTGCTTTGGTCTTTTTCCCCCCACTTAGAGAGTCCCTTTAATATTTCTTGCAGGGCTGGTTTAGTGGTCACAAACTTCTTTAGTTTTTGTTTGTCTGGGAAACTCTCTCTCTCTCTCCAGCTTTGCTGGATAATGTATTCTTGGCTACATATTTTTCCCATTCAGCTTGTTGCCATTCCCTTCTGGCCTGCCAACTTTCTGTGGACAGATCTGCTGTGAATCTGATCTGTCTTCACTTTTAGGCTAAGAATTTTTCTCTTGCTGCTTTCAGGATTCTTTCCCTGTCTGTGTAATTTGTGAATTTGACTATGATATGTCTAGGTGATAGCTGGTTTTTGTTGAATTTATTTTTTAATGTTTATTTATTTTTGAGAGAGACAGAGACAGAATGTGAGTGGGTTAGGGGCAGAGAGAGAGGGAGGCACAGAATCCAAAGCAGGCTCCAGGTTCCGTGCTGTCAGCACAGAGCCTGATGCGGGGCTCGAACTCACGAACTGTGAAATCATGACCTGAGCCGAAGTCAGTCGCTCAACCGACTGAGCCACACAGGCGCCCCTAGTTTTTGTTGAATTTAATGGGAGTTCTCTATGTTTCTTGGATTTTGATGTCTGTGTTCTTCCCAGATTACAGAAGTTTTCAGCTATAATTTACTCATATAAACCCAGATTATAGAAGTTTTCAGCTGTAATTTGCTCATATAAACCTTCTGCCTCCTTTTCTCTTTCTTCATCTTCTGAGACTCCTATGATACAAATGTTATTACATTTTAAGAAGTTGCCAAGTTCCCTAAGTCTACCTTCATGATCCAATACCTCTCTTTCCCTCTTCTTTTCAGCTTCATTATATTCTATAATTTTATCTTCTGTTTCACTGATTAATTCCTCTGCTTTGTTGATCCTCACTGTTATGGCATCTATTCAGGTTTGTACCTTGTACCTTGGGTATAGCATTTTTAATTTTGGCCTGACTAGATAGATTTTAGTTCTTTTACCTCTGCAGTAAGGGATTCTCTAGTGTCTTCTATGCTTTTTTTTTTTTTTTCAAGCCCAGCTAGTATCCTTATAATTGTTGTTTTAAATTCTAATTCAGACATCTTACTTATCTCTGTATCGATTAAACCCCTGGCTGGTTTCTACTTCCTGTTCTTTCTTCTGGGGTGAATTCCTTCGTCTTGTCATTTTGTCCAGAAAAAAAAAAAAATCTAGATTCTAGCTGTGTTTTGGTCTGCTTGTTAAAAGAAGCTAGATCCAAGATATATATATAATAAAAAATTAAATAATTAAACATTGAAAAATTAAAAAATAAAAAGGAAGTTAGATCCTATTTCCCCTAGAGCTGAAGCTTTGTGGCACTCTATGGTCAGTGGACTTGGTGCAGGTGAGTGGTTTGTGCTGGTCTTCTGGGGGAGGAGCCTGTTGCACTGATTCTCAGGTGGCCTTGCCCTAGTGAAGATGCACCTGCAGGGCACAGGGGGTGGGGCTTTGTGTAGTGGCTCTGGGCTCCTTTTGGCAATACTGTTTAGCTCACTGCGGTTAGTCACTGTAGGTGGGCAAGGAATGAGTTTTTTTTTTT
>NW_026058137.1:0-63362 GCF_023721935.1 Panthera uncia | reverse complement strand
ACAGTTGGCCTTACACTAAGGTTCATGGTTTATGTGTCTGCTTTCCCTTCTGGACTATAATCTCCTTGAGTCCAAGAACTGTGCCTTTGTGGTGGACACTCTTTGCTTTCTTTTCTCATCTCTGTCCTCTTTCTGCCAACTGTTCGACTGAAGTCCAGTCCATAGGTGACAGCAGTGCCCTCCGGGAACGACGCTTGTCAGTAACAAGTACCTGGGCAACTGGCCCAAGTTGGACCAATTAGTGTCCCTTTCTGGAAAATGAGGACCTGGGAGAGAGAGAAGGCTAAGCCTACAATATGTCAACCGCCATGTTCTCAACTTCAGGGACAGGAGAAGCAGACAAAGCTAGTTCTGAAGAGAAGGAGAGAAGGAGAATCAAAAGACGTGCAGAAGGGAGCAAAAATCTGAACTCTGCTGGTGTTTGAGGACCTGACTCTGCCTTGCTTCAGCAACATCTCTCTGTCCCTTTATGTAAAGTCGTCCCTGCATCTTTATAAATGTCCATAGTTTTGACTAACATCTCCAGTTGGTTTCTGTCGCTTGTAACCCGGAGAATTCTAATTAATAGTGAGGAGCTATGCACTTTTGCATCTCCTACTGTACGTACCTCAGGGCAGAGCCTGCTTCCTAGTGGGTCCTCTCAACAACCATTTGCTGAAATGAACCAAAGGAGGCATTATTCCTGTCATAGGCCCTGCGCAGGTGCCCACCTGGCCTCTGTTTCATACTTGCAGTGATTCTGGTTCACCACCTCCCAAGACACCCCATCCCACCGATGGGGCAGCTTGAGCACCTCCATGTCCTCTCTGTCATGACAGCTCTGCAAATGGGAAGCCTCCTCTTTTCCCAGCTTCACCAAATTTTCCCTATAAGGCACCTCTTCCACACCCTTCTTTCCCTGATCACACTCCTCACAACAAACCTCCGTTTGTCAGCGTCTCTCTTAGAAGGAAGTGCCCCAAACTGACTCTTCAGACTTCAGGCTCTGGCGGCCTGTGAGTGATGGGCAGGGCTGTGGGATGCCACAGGGCTGAGCCACAGGGCTGAGAGTCAGTAAGGGGTGTATTATGTTGCTGAGGATTTAAAAAAGAATTATTACGTGTAGGGAACTACTTGGAAATTGCTCCAATGTATAAACTCTTTGCTATTAAAGGTGAGTGGGAATTGTTTTGATACAGAATTTGGTGTGCTGATGTGAAACCCTGAGTACAAAGTGTTACCACAGCGGGAGGCACACGTCCCCCCAGGCAGTCCCACAGTCCCTCCGTGACTCTGAATCACTCATACTTGAGGGGCAGCTGGCATCCCTCAAACTTGGAATTGAACTGCGGACACTACAAAGTCAAGTGGGAAGCAGGCTTGTCAGAGCATCCTAGAGCTGGGAGGATACTCCAGAAGGGATCACCTAGCCTAATCCCTTCATTTTACAGCTAAGCCACCTTAAATCCATTCTGGAACCTGTGGGGCATTAATAAATTAATAATTAATAAATAAATAAATAAAATGAAGTCAATTTTACCTATGAGGAAGCTAACCCAAGGTGGTTCGATGGCTAACCCAAGAGTATGCGGCAGGCTGGGAGTTCACAGTTCTTTCCTCCACACTTACTGGTCTGTGAGAGGGAGCTGGCAGCCCGTTAGGGGCAGCTCTTAGGTGCAAGGAAGCGTCTCATCTTCTCTTTGAGGACAGCAGGCACAGACTAAGGGCCATTTGTTAACAGCCAGAAATCTAGAAGCAGCTGAACTAATCAAAGCTTGCAATTAGGGAGCATCCATCAGCCAGACTGCCCACCCAGAACTGGTTTCCCAGCCTGCCCCCTTCCCCACAGGAAGCATGACAAATCAAATCAATATTGGAGTTAAATTCTTCCTTCTTCTTAAATGTTGCATCTGTGAGACTGTAAGGGATGGCAATCGATTAGAGCACAGTACGGGCTTTATGTGCACGTGCAAATCTCTTAACTTCTCCAGAGACGCCAGAATCTCACCTTCTCCTGCAGTAAGCCGTTAGGAAACAGGGAACAGTTGTCTCTCGGTGCAGTGACCAGACAGAACATGCCATGCTCTCTCTGATGACTTTTCTAAGTTCCATGGGGGAGAACTTACCTATTTGACCAGGAGAACAATCAAACTCTTTATCTACAGTCGCCGAATACGGTGAAAGCTGCAGGCTGTTTGCAGTGTAGAGGGGTGTCTGAGGAACAGCCCTGGTCAGCTCCCTCCGGGTTCCTCAGCATGGTTTAAGGGTGGCTGGAGATAAGCACAGTTCCCGGAGACAAGTTTAGATCCCTCTGGAATTCCAAAGGTCTGAAACTTCATTTCCTCCCTGAGAAGTGACAGATGAGAAGGACACTATAGGGGTTTTGGAAAACAAAACGTGTAAATTATATAACAGCTCACAATGGAAATAATCAGGGCAGCAAGAGAGTTGGCCAAATCCAGAAGGTACTGGACAACAAGTCTAGCCTGAAGAATTCAAAGTCCGGGAGAAGCCATGCGTCCAATCTCACGCCGGCTTCTGACTTCCCCGTTGCCCTACGGGCACCCTTTCCAAAGGGAATACCTCTTCCGTTCGCACCTTTGCTTGGGTGCCCAGTTTCCTAGTGTCTTTCAAAAATAACATTTATCTGGCTTTGAAGGTCTTATTCTGGGGACATTTCTTATTTTCCTTCTTTCTTCTTTCAAAAAGAAAGAAAGAAAGAAAAAAACAGCAGCTTTGACTAGTCTGAGGGTGACACGAACGCCTGATTTTTATGCAATGTTGCAAGTGCCTTTCAGCAACACAATGGCAGGCTCTTTGACAATGTCATGCGTCTATTCAAAACAAGCGGCATGCCAGTCAGAGGCCTGGGCGTTTGCACAGTGCTTGTTCTCCGTAGTGATAAGGCATGTTAGATTTTCCCATTCTATTTGAGAAATAATTCTGGTCTTTTTTAAGTCCCCTGCTTTTTTGATTATTTTTTTTTCTTGCCTCTTTGCCGAACAATAGGACCTGTCCCTGTTTGATTCCTTCCGTGATGCCTGTGCGGTAACAACTTGAGAAAGAGAGAAAAGGAGAGTGGGGACAGGGCTGGGGGTTGAGGGGGGGTAGAATGTGATGGCTTAACAGCCCTGCCAGGTGCTGGCCAGGAGAGGGACAGCGGGAAGGAGGGGCTGGGAGATTAGCACCGATAATTTTGTTGGGTCGATTTGTACAGCTCCTTTTGTTGGAAGCCAAGGTATGTAGGAGGATGGGTTAATTATCTAGCGGGCGTCCTGCTCCCTGGCTGGTCTACCACAGCTAATCCTCTCTCCCTTTAGCAGGTATGCAGCACCAAGAGTGGGAACGTCTGCTTCCTTCCCCTGCTGGAAGCATGATGGATAAAAAGAGGGAAAAAAAAAAAAAAGAACGGGGACAGGGATAAGAGTTGGGAGGGTGTGAAGTCATCCAGCTTTGCAAATGGAGAGAAAAAGTCCCCACCTACCTTCTCTCCCCAGCGGGTTCCCCCAGCTAGGATTTGATGTCTTCAAATAGACATGCCCTGCCAACTGGGGTTAGCAGTTGGTTTTGCTGTGTAATAAACCACGTCGAAACTTAGTGGCTTCAAACAATCACCATTTCCTTCGATCACAATTCTTCAGAGCAATTCTGGGCTGGGCTGGGCTGGGCTGGGCTGATCTCAGCTGGGCTCACTGATGTGCAGGTGGGTTGACTGGAGACTGGCCTAGCCGGCACCATCACACCCCTGGTGGTTGGCTAAAGCCATGAGGGTGACCGGGCCATGTGTCTGTCACAATCTAACAGGCTAGTCTGGGAAACTGTGCTCCAAAAACAGTGACAGGGCAATGCCAGAAGTGTGCGTAAGTTTTCAAGCCCCTGTTCACATTGGGCAAAGTCATATGGCTACACTCAGGCCATTAGTCATATGACCTACTCAGGTCAAGGAGTAGGGAAACAGTTTCTGGACTCAGCATCAGAACCAGAGGGGAACAGTCTGTGGCCATTCTTTCTTTCATCTGCTACAGCTTGAATAGCCTCTCTCCTCTTTCCCCCCAGCCCCCGCGAAGACACGTACACTAATGTTTGATTTACACACCCGGTTCAAAGCTCCAGGAGAGCTTCTGTCTCGAATGCAATGCCAAAGCATGCTCATGCTCTTCCCTCTCTCTGCATTTCTAATAACTTGCACCTGTCCTTTTGCTATTCCTCCCTTTCACCTACCTGGCAGGATTTTGGAGCTAGCCTAACCTCCTTGTTTTGTGAATGGGGCAATCGGGGCCCAGGAAGGAGGAAGGGTGTGTGCACTGTTGCCCGTCCCATCGGTGGAATGCCTGAGACCCCCAACTCCCCAGTTCTAAGGCCCCGTATCAGACACCTCAGGAAACTGCTGCACGCCTTTCCTGTACCACACAGAAGTAATGTTGTACGTGTGTGTTTATGCCCTATCTATTACCAGAAAAGGATTCAAAGTGATTTCCACACCAAAACACAAAACAAAAGGAACAGAGCAGAGCCTTGAAGGGATGTAGAAACAGTAGATATTCTCAGGCTCCTGAAATGAGTAGATTATACCATTTGGGCAGATTTACTCTGGATTTGCTGGCAGCTGAGGCAAAGGACGGATATTCATTGAGTTATATAGTTTTGGGTTTTTTTTTTCTAACAAAAGAAAACATACAAACTCATCTGTTGAGACAATTTATTTTGCTGGCACAAAACTCAAGCAGACGTTGACTGGACATATCTCTCTCTCTACAGAACGTCGAACAGCGTTCTGGACACCTTCCTCCTTCACAGTTCCAAAAGCACATTTATTTGCTGTGCCCCTCGCCCCCTGCCCTGCACTGCCTGGCGTGGGGTGCTGCCCACAGTGGGTGCTCAATCAATGCTGCAGGCTGATTGGTGACTGGCATCGGCAGTTTTGACTCCACGCCGGGAGTCGAGTCTCCAGCCCTGGGTGAGTACACAGAGCTATCTGGAAGGCTAAACTAATTGATTTAGTATTGATTGGGCTGCAAACCTCTGTTCAATATCTCCAGAACCCACAGATCCTCCAGGGGAAGAAGCCCCTTCAAATTTCATCCGGGGTTCCTCTAAGCAGCACAAATTTATAAATCGCTGTGCAGACCAGCCACACAGGAGTCCTTGCCCACCACCCCACCATCTACTCACGGATGGCTCTAAGCAGATTCTTTTACTTCTCTGGATAGCTACCTGCCCCCTCAAGCAGCCAGGCACTCTGAGCATCAAATGATGCGGTATGTGCAAAGCTTTAAGTGCCGTAGCGATGTAAGGAACCATGGTGATACGTTCGGAGTATCAGCTCACGACTCAGGAAGACTTCCGATTGTTAGCCTCAGGCCTTGCCTAGATGATTCCACCCAAACCTTGTGCCTTGTCATACACAGCACGTGTTAGAGAAACAAAAGGAAAAGAGGCTGAAGGGTGTCTACACGAACCAACCACCACTACAGGAGCTCATGTCACCTGGTGGCACTTTATGGGTATATACTCCAGGTCCCCAGCAGTGGGAGATGGTAGATGGAAGGTCCTTCTTCTGAGGCGGTCTGGGTTCCTGCAATATTGCTGTGGTCGGGGACTGTCTCCTCCAACTCTGACGTGCATATGAATTCCCCGGGGTCTCATTAAAACGCAGATTATGATTCAGTAGGTCTGGGATGGGAGTCTGAGAATCTGCACCTCTGAAAACCTCCCAGGCAATGCCAGTGCTGGTGGTCTAGGGACCACACTATGAGCACAACCAGAGGTAAAAGGACCTATACGACACTGATGGATAGAATTCTGTATATGGTATCGGTGTGCCCAGCTCACAATGTATATAACACGAGCAAGGAATGCAGTTTCTGTGGTTCCTAGATGGCCCTGAAGTTCAGAGCAGGTGGTTAAGGGAGGGCAAAGCTTGCAGAGGGGGTGTTTGTTATCCCTTTACATTTACCATAACCAAAGTTCTTTCTGGAACTCAGGGTATGATGAAATAGGAATGAGGGGTTGAACTTTACATTCTGCCCCTGGCTGGCCTACTTAAGGGTCTGAAGGAGGTGGGCTATTAAGTAATCTGGCTTCCTGCCATGTTAAACCAACAAACAAAATCACACAGGGACATACTGTTTACTGAGCACTTAGTATAACCCACAGGGTTATATTATGCTATACTTTACTGTACTATGCTATATTATACCATACTATACTATACTATACAACTCTACATCTTCACTAACACCTTTCCATAGATGAAAAAGCCAGAGGCACCAAGAGGTCAAGCAGGCATTCCAAGGTGATTCAGTCAGCAAAGGGCAAGTCAAATCCAGGTTCTGGGCTCCAAAGTCTACATTTTTCTAGAACACTGCACAAGCCCAGAAGTCAATGAGCCAGACATCAGCCCAGCAAAGAGCCCCTGGCCTTGGACGCAGCAGACATGAACCGCCAGGGGGGACATCGGTCTCCCCACTGAGAAGAGGAAGCTCACCTCATGGGCCCTGTCTTCCTTTCCTGCTCCAAGATGAGCTGCCTGGTGCACTCCAGGAACAGCCACACAACTACGTGTCGTCAAGGGAAAAGTGGGGAGTGTGCAGAGATACTAATCAATTACTTAGAAAACTGACAGTCTGGGGGTTTTCGCTTGAAAACAAGTAAAAATATGTCACTTGCTTTTTATTATTTTTTAAGAGTGCAGTTAGATATGGGACTTTAGCATGAATAACCTCAGATTCATGTGCCGATCAGACGGATCCTTAAACTTCCTAAGTGCTTCAAGTGTACACATTTTAACTTGAAAAATTACCAGGTTTGTCTAAAGAAAAATTTTCAAACATAAAACACGAAGCTCATTTGAAGAGAGGAATTCTCCAATGGAGTGAACCCAGGCTGTCATAAAGAAGTTAAACCAGGCATAAAGGAAAATGTCAGATGTGTGGGAGAACCAGATGTCTCTCCTCTTTTTTTTTTTTTTTTTTTTTAATTTTTAGAACATAGATCAGATTATAGGAGAATATATGAATGTCTGAGCCTGGGCATCAGGAGAGCCGGGAGGAGAGTGAGCCTTGCTCTCCTGGGTGATGCTGAGCTCTCTCCTGGAGAATACTTTTTTTTTTTAACTTCTAAATAAAGCACTCTAGAGTGGCACATTTATAACCACCGAAGAATTACTCAAACAAGAGACACTGTCAGCTATTTATTTTAAAAGCTTTTTTTCCTGAAGGAGAAGAGGAAAAAAAATCTCTCCACTTTCCTCCATGTCCCTTCAAAAGGTTTGTGAGTGGATTCTTTCCTGGCTTTCTTTTTCCTCCTTAGGAGAAGAACCTATCTCCTCCTGGTCTGAGGATTATTCCTCCTCCTCTTTCTCTCTCTGCTCTGGCTCCAGCCATGTTATCTGTCCACCTTCCAGGAAAAAGGGAAGGTGAGCCTCAGGCTCATGAAGTGGGTTGAGCACGAAGATGCTGGAGTGTAGGGTTGTGGGGTGCACAAGGGGTTCTTAAGTAAATCCCAGAAATGGCACTCACCAAGAGGAAGGAAGGAAAGAAGGTGGGGGGGGGGCGTCTCAGGGGGGAAAGGAAAGCAAAACCAGAAAGGGGTAGAAGCAAGGAAGGACCCAAGAAGAGAATGGTTGTAGAGAGCAGGAAAGGAGCAGGAAGAGAAGGGTACAGGTGCTCCTGGTCTGGGGGCGCCCCATGGGATCCAGGACTGGGCCCCAGGCTTCCAGCTCCTGCTGCCTTCCAGAAACCTCTCCGATAAGTCCCACTTCCAGTCATGCCTGAGCTGTGGACTCAAAGCCAAGAGTGTGGGTGCCATCGTGTCAGTTGAGCACTTCCTTTTGCAGAAGGCCTGGGTGGAGTGGGCTAAGGCTGGGTCTGCCCAAGGGCTCCAAAATGAAAACAAGAATGGGCTTGTGTTCGTGCAAACGCCAGAAAGCTCTTCACTGGGAATAGCATGGAGACTCCCACTGTGCTAAAGGGCAATGTTAGTTGGATGGACTTCTTTCTCCTTTTGGCGGGTGTCACCCAGAGAACATGAGACACCCTACTAACTGATGGCTGCTGAGGTGGTGAGAACGGTACCTGTGACCGCCCTCCCAGTCTATATAATCCTGCCCTATCCTCAAGCACCAGCTCAAATTCTTTCTCCATCATGGACCCCATCCCATCAGGACTGGTATCATTCTATAAATGCTTTTCTTGTCCTTCACAAACAGCACCCGACCCCCTTCTGGGCTATGTTAATTATTTGAGTGCTCATCCAAGGCCAAGACTAGGCCTGGTTCATTTTCATATTTGCCACAGCGTCTTGTGCAGAATGGGCGTACAACAAAAAGACTCAGAATTGTTAATAGTAGCCAACACATTATGCACTACAGGAGGGCAGGCATTGCCCTGAGCATTGTGCATGTGTTAATTCTAATCTTCAAACCAATCCTATGAGGAGATGCTGTAGTTGTCCTCATTTTCAAAAGGAGGCAACCAAAGTAACGCGGTTGAACTTGCCCAAGGTCGCACAGCTTACAGGCAGCGGAGCTAGGATTTGAACCCAGGTGTTTGGAGCTAATGCCTGCTCGTTCAGCCACTGCCCTAAGTCCTCGAAAATCTCACCTGCTACCAGTGAGAATAATTAAGTCAACATTTTTTTTTTTACCAGGCTCAACAATCCAACCACAAGACTGCTCATTAGCCTTAACTTTTGTTTTGTGTGTGCCACGTGTATATTGTACCTATTGCTGACTACTCTCGCAACCCCGACCTTTCCTGGAGTTTCACAACACAACAGTCCTATGAGATTCAAATGTGGGTCTGCTAGGCCCGAAGCCCTTATTCTCTTTGCTGTATCACATTGGACATGGCATCAGAACAGCTTAGGCAAGAGCAGAGTTTCAGGCTTCACTCATCTACCTACCTCACAGGGTTGTTGTAAGAATGAAATGTGATAATAATGTCATGTACCTACGATGCGACCTGCAACGAAATGATTCACAATAATGACCGTGATAACGTTATCATTAGATGCTTGTGAAGTAGAGGGTGATTAGCACCCATCTGAGATCTGGCGTCTCAAACTCTGCTTTCTCCATGAAGCCCTCCCTCTGTGACTACTCCAACCTTCTTTTCTGAAGGGGCCATGCTCGTGTCTGCACCACACAGCCCAGCAATAGATGAGGTCTGCCATGCTCTGCTTTGGCTGTTTTGCAAGGGGCTCACCCGGAGGGACTGCCAGAGGAGATGGAATCTTGTGGTGGGAAGCCCTGGGTCTCTGGAGTCAGCGACACCACTCTGAGCAGCTGCCTGGCTGGTGCATTCCCTACACACCCCCAAAGGCCATCATTCCCACCCGCCACAACGTGCACAGGACTCTGTGGACCCTGACTCTCTCTGACCCCGAGTCAGGCAGCCCCAAGTCCACAGCCTGGTTGAACCACCTGTTACCGTGTGATCTCAGACCCATAATTTACCTCTTGGATCCCTGGTTTCCTTGCCTGTGACTGTACCTCTCACAGCACTGTGGTGACAGTGGAGGCACACAGCATGTGTAAGTGGCTGAGCACAGACCCGCATGAGCAGGAACTCGATAATGTCAATTATTATTTTTAGAGCCTGAACAGAGGGGAGGACACAGAGGAGGGACGCCGCAAATGTTCATTGATCAATGAATTTCTCCCCTATAAGGCCTGGATTGTGGCTCTTCCTCCAAAGAATTCTTCTGCATAAGCCAACTCCGCTGACACAGGGGTGGGAGGCAGCAGCTGTTGGCAGAGACCAAAGGGGATAAGGAGCAGGGAGAACGGACAGTATAGATCAGCAGGGACTTGTCCAAGACTCTACACATGGTCCTTAGCTCAGCGTGGGTGTAAAGGCTTCCTGCAGGCGGGGCTTCCCTTCTGCGTGTCTCCAGCTGCTAGCAATGTGCATGTGTGACGCAAGAGACACTGCTCTGGTTGATGCTCTTGCTCATTCACCCTCTGCATGTCTCCAAGCCAAGGTGCTCTGAGACCTGCATTCCAGGCCTGGCCCTTAAATGTGGATGCACCGCATTGCAGAAAACAGCCCTTCTCTGGGAGTCAGATGACCTGAATGTTGGGTGGGTCCAGCCCTGTCTCTCTGGACATTCGCAGCTTCTGTTGGCCTCAGGTTACTTGCCTCTACATAAGTATAGCCAGCAAACCTCCCTTCTGCCTTAGGAGGTTCTAGAAACCTCAAATGAGATAACATATGAGAGAACTTTGACAGGCATAACGAGCTACTCAAAAGCAAAAGATTGTAAGTATCATCAATGTAACAATTATTCATTGTCGTGTACCCAGCAAGACCTGGGGGTCTTACACTTGTCCATGAGCTGCGCACCTGTCTCTCTGATAAGAGTATAGATAAACTGATTTTGGAAGGCTTAAAATGGCTATCCTTATGAAAATCTCAGAAGAGCATTGCAGGCAGAGGGGAAAGTGTGTGCAAAGGCCCTGTGGTGGGAAGGAGCTTCGAATGTTCTAGGAATTGGCCGACCAGTATGGGTGAAACATAGCGAATGGGGTGCGGTTGGAGAGAGAAGTGATATATAGCAGGGGCTTGATACCGTTTGATGAACAAATGAATGATTTGGTGAGTGAGTGAGGTTGCTTTAGGGGTCTTGGGGACCCCCCCTTCCTAGGGGTTCACATCTCTGTAGTGCCACCGATGGCTCGGGCAAGCTCGTCCTGGACTCTCTGTGGGGCTGCCCGCTCTCCTGGCAGAGACCCCCCTCAGAGCTCCGCCAGCTTACCTGGCTATCAGATGCCAGCCAGAAGCTCTGGCCTTTACACTCGGCTGACCCTGTCCACTCTGCCCACTCCGAGAACCCCTCCTTTTATCCTGTCTGGCTCCCCCAGGGGGCCACTGCCCATGTTTATGAAAACTGAACATGTCATTCAAACCGGCACCTCTGGCCTCACACAGCTGAGGATCAGGAGCCTGTATTTTTACCTCTCCTTTCTGTCACTGGACTTTACAAGCAAAGGCCGGTCTCCCCCTTGGCGGTTCCCAGAACCTCGCAGACAGTAATGAGTCTGGGGTTGGTGTTAAGCTCAGATGTCAAACAGAGTGGCCAGGGCCTCCCGAAACGCTGAGAGAGCCGCGAGCTTCTCCCTCTACAAGGTCAGCTTGTGTGTAACACTTCATTAAATTGCTCAAACACTGAGCCGTGTCTTTAACCAATACCTTTAATGTCATTTTCTGCAGACTTAATAGAGGAGCATTAGCATACCTGTCAAGTCTTCCCATTTAAACTTGGAAGCAAGTGAAGTTTAAAGTGCCTCCTTCAGCCCACAGTGGATTTGCCTTCAAACTTTGGTTTAAGAAAAAAGAAAAAAAAAAAAAAAAAAAACAGAGAGAAAGAAGGAGGGGGATTCCTCTGTGGGGCCGGGTGACGAAACAGAGAATGTTCTGTATGTTGCGATCTTCTTCTGAGTCTCCCTTCCTGCCTCCAGGAAGTATGCCTGGGTTAAGAACAGTAAAGGCAAGCCTCTGTATTGACTAGGAAGTGACCCTTTCTTGTCTCAGATTTACAGACTGAACGGAGCCCCATGAGGTCAATCAGTCCATTTCCCTGCCCCCCCCCACAAAAAGCCTGCTGTTCAGAGCAGGGCACTGAACCATTCTGGGGAGACATAAAAACCAAGGCACAGGACGGTACTGGGAGGATATGGTCCTGCTCGCACAGCCAGTGTATTTCATTTGGGCTTGAATGTAGAGGCTTCCTTTTTCTGAAAGGCCTGGATTGTGTGTGGATAACTACTTAGCTCTGCTTTCGCCCTGGTGGGGTGAGAAGAAGGCACTGGAACAGGTGAGGAAGCCAACAGGCGAGGGCCAGTGAAAGGATCGGTGACGGCCTTCCTAGATTTGGAAAGGAGCCACTGCTCTCTGGGTCGGGCTCGGTGCTCCTGGGAGAGGGGACCAAACCACGGAGCTCAGAATTGGGCCTGTCTGCTGCCCTGGGACACCCACAAGAGGCAGGGTCTGTGAAGACAGTGCTGACCGGAAGATGCCCCTTGTCCGTGAGGCATAGGGAGTGTCCATTTAGGACATTTCTGGGATCTTGGGAAGACCAGAGGGCAGGCATTGGGCCTTGGCGATGCCCATCTGTGAAATGGGTTCAACTGTCAGCTCTCATGGAGCTGGGGGTGGAGCAAGCTTGGGTACCCAGCATGTAAGTCCTGGTGGCAGCTGGAACCAGGATAATGAATGTGCTGCTGTCATTAAACCACTAATCGTTAATTATCCCCCTTGACATCGCATAATGTGCTGCCCAGGCAAAAATAAAATTGCTTGAACTTTTCCACCAAGTTCTAGCTTTAAACAAATTACTCGCATCAAAACTATTTACAAAAATGGGTAATTTTAGACATTCGTCAGACGCCAAAACATGCTTTAATTAGCACCGGCTAATAAAGTCCTCTTGTAATTAAGCACACATACATCCCTTGTTTTTATTTAAAATTTTTGCTTACGATAATTTTTTTTTTAATGATTTGATGTCTGGTTTCCAGAAGACATGTACACACGCGAGGGTGTGTGCCTCTGTGCGTATTTCGGTGTTGCTCCCGTAACGAGACATCCACATCATTAAAGCACCCGCTTAATTATTAATGCTGCCGTGAGGGCAAGAAGGAGGGGTTTCTCCACCAAAATGGAAAGTTGATCCCTGGATCCCACTGCAGTACGAGCTGGTGCAGGCTGGTGCTCTCACCCTCTTGGTCCCAGGAGGCAGATCAGACTGTGTGACTTGAGCCAGGATGCCCTTAGGGAGCAAGCAGGTCTATAAGGAGCCTGCTGGTTTCCCTGACATGCTCCTCCTGAGAGGCTCTAGCGGTGACAGTTCACTCTCAGCTCAGAAACCTGTCACTTGGAGATCAGCATTTTAACTAACCCTTGCTCCTCAGGAAAAAAAAAAAAAAAGAAAAAAGAGGAAAAAAAAGAAAGAAAAAAAAGGATGCCTTAATTTACCCTTCTGATTGGCTTGATAGCTGTCAGAGTGACAAGCTGTCTCTGGCTGAAAGGGAACTGGTGTTAGTTCTCAGGCTGGCTTTATGTGCGTTACATGCTTGGCTTGCTCCTGGTAATGGCAACACAAAGCCGCATGGCATCCTGATCTCTGCTCTCCCCCGGCTCCTGCCTCCCCGCCTGCTGGCCAGGGGGTGACCTCCAGGGCCCCGCTAGCCAGATCTCCAGCTTAAAGCTGGGAGCTATGACTTTTCCCCCCTCCCTTGGGCATCCCCAGTGGACGTGCCAGGGCATAGATGGGCCAACCTGCACACGGGGCTAGGCTGCTGCTCCCCTGCGTGTTTGATAGAGGCACACGGACGGCTCAGGCAGGTGGATGCCTCGAGGGTTCCCCGGCGTCCTACATAAAGTCTCAGGCTTCCACCTCCACGTGAGACTCTGTAGGTACTGAGTTTGGTTCTCTAAGGAAACGCATTCGGTAACTTATATTGTGGTGGCAACAACGTCATCTGAGAAACTGCTCTGCCCCAAAGGGCTGGCATGTTTCTTAGCCTATAAGTTCATGCTCATTTTTGGCAAACACAGACCCCTAATAACGCCCGGAAACTCTAATTCACCTTCCATACCTCCCTGAGAAGACTCATAACGTGACAGACAGTCTGTCTTCAGGGTGTCCTAAGATTTTGTCAGGGTTTACTATCTGTATGTAGCTTGTGCTTATGAATCAGGTTTTTAAAAGTTTCCGAGCGTATCGTAGTATTTATTTGCCTCTTCAAAGTACGCATGCCCTCGCCTAGGCCCTCCCTGCCTCTCCAGGGGATATGCGCACATTGCCCTGGCCTCATATACCTCAGTGTAGAGATGCAAATACAGCATGGTAGGCACAAGCACGTGTGGCTACTTCAAACTGAGATGTGCTGTCGTTGTAAAATGGACCCAGAGCCTCAGCATGACACAAAGAGTGTAAACTACCTCAGCACTTCTTATGCTGATGACATGTTAAAAGGATACTAATTTGCCTATGTTAGGTTGAATAGAAAATATTAAAATTAATCTCACCTGTCTCTTATTACTCCTTAAATGTGGCTACTGGAATATTTAAAGCCACATATAGGGCATTCATTATATTTTTATTGGGCAATGCTGATCTACAGCGAGGACATTTCCAGCCTGGAGCTGGATTTGGTCCAGCCTCAGCACTCAATGGTTGTGTGACCTTGGGCATATCTCTTTACTTCCCTGGGCTTCAGTTCCTTGAGCTTTAAAAGAGAAGGTTGACTATTCAAGGTGACCTACAAGATCTCTTCCGGTTGTAAGTTTCTTTAGGTGTATAGAATGGGATTTCCATCCCTCCAGAGACCCTAAAGAATAGGAAGAATTCTCTAGGCGGACTTTAGTGTTTGGAGGGATATAAAGACCTGTGGCATTTCTGATTGGCCTCTGTCACCTTGTACCTTCCCTTCCTAGTTAACCTAGAAGTTGCACTCAGGCTCCCAAAGGTAGGGCCAGATGAACTCTGGTCTCTCCACTTGGGTTCTCCCATTTCACTTTGCAGGCTGAACAGCACCTGGGAAGGGGTGCACCTGTCCTGTCCTTTAACCCATGGTGATATGTCACTGATCTGCACAATTGGCTCTAATAGCTCCCCAGGTGGATTCCAGAGAGCAATGAGCCGAACATAAAAATCCCTTTATTATTGCCATTTCACTTTTATATACCCATCAAGCTTTCATATTTAATCTCCTACATCACAATAGCTGATCATTTTTAACATTTGACATTGATAGAGTGCCCACTGCTATTATTCTGACATACTATAAAACATTACGCCCATTTGCAATAGAAAAGGCCAAGAATCAATACCCAGCCCCATTTTCCACTGTGGCTGTAAATCACGAAGCACCTAACAAATTGGTTTAAGTAGTAGAAACTTCAGAACCAATGGACGGCCTGACCAATCCCCACCCCCTGTTAGAGCTGACAGGGACCTGGATGCCTGTGGTCTGGGGAGGAGAGGGTGCTGGTGGGGAGCCAGGTTGCTCCACGAGGCAGCCAGGTTCTCCAGGGACAAGAACTGTCCATCTATCTGGGCCCCAGAAACACATAGTGAGTAAAGGGTACCTTTATTCTGTTCATGTCTGTATCAGCTCTTGCTTTATAGCAAGTGGCCCCACATTGGGAAGCTGGTGACTTCTACTTCCTACCCTATCTCTCTACTGTTTCCAAGACCCATCCTCAAGATTATTGGTCTGTTTTGTCAGTGAGCCCATTCATTGGAACAGCCAGATGTTAAACTGAATTGATGGGCTATTTAATCAAATTGACTTTAGGATGAAGTAATTGATCAGTTCTGCCCCAAATGAGCAGGAGTTAAGGAAAGTCATGAATTTAGGCATTGCTTAAAATATTTAGGGTAATAGGTCAGCCTAAATATTCAGTCATTATGCTTGTATGTGAAGTGAATGATACTTTCACAATCCACCAGTTTGGAATATTCAGAAAATTGCCATCATTTTTCATTCCTTGGGTATCATCTGGATCCAGCCTAAGGCTGTGCTCATTTTGTTGGACTCCATTGAAAGTTTCTTTCAGCTCAAGCTGCCTCGTTGAAAATACATGAGCCCATGGTCTGACTGAGTGTCGTCGCTGGGATGCTGGAATGTTCTGACAACACAAGGACCCAGCTCCGGGAGAAAAGAAAGGAGAAGCAGCTTATTTGTGAATTTATTTTCAGTTCAGGACTGGGTTTCCTACCGAAGTCTGGTGTACACACTTACCTGACTTTCTAGTGCTGGGTTTACTTCCAAAAAGTCACATACATACCGGATTCTTCTAAAACAAATTCCTTTTTCCTATTAGCTTACATTATCATTTCAGAGATGATTTGCCTGCATTTCAATTAGCAGGGAGTGATTCTTTATGTTATCTGTCTTACTCAACCTCTTAATGATCCTACATAAAACGAAGAGCTTTTATAAAATGGGATTCTTTGGAAAAGGAATATTTCCTGGTGCTTCGTGAATGATTCCAGTCATTGCGTGTTCACATTTGGAATGACATATGTGGGAGGTCACTGGATTCAGATCTGCCGCGGTGTTTTTGGAAGTTTGGAATGGTACGAAGAACATCAGATTCCAAGTCAGGAGTCTGATGCTGCCATTTTCCAATTGGCTGATTGCAGGGAAAGTGAGATATATGACCCCTTTATGCATGAGGTTTTTTTTTTTTTTTATTTGTATAGTGGGAATAATAATTCCCAATCTCTTTCATAAGATCCCTAATGAGAAAATGAGAAAACGCAAGCAAGAGCATTTACTATTATTGTTATTACTGATACTACAATAATAAGAATAAAATACAGTGAGAGAAGAAACAAGATAGACCATTCTTACACCAAGTTCTATTTTATGGCAATGCGAGCAGAGCTCCATTTATTCAAAACTAACCTAACAAAGAGCTCATAAAGCTCAACTCTGGGCTTCTCAATTTTGTACCCTGACAGTAGAGAGCCAGAAAGATAATCAGATATAACTGGTTCCTAGAAAGCTTCCAATCCTAAAGAAATGTCTGACCTTTGCCACTCATTGTGCTTTCCTTGAATGTATTTGAATATATTTCAATGAATTTATTTACTCAGTCACCAAACATTTATTAAATGTCTATCCTGTGCTCTGTCCTAATGTGTGTGTATGTACCTATATATCATATAGATATCTATATATGAACTATATATAAATGATCTGTATATAGAGAGAGACAAGATATGGGCCCATGTGGACTGTCTATATATGAGGTTGTCAAGTTTTCTGGTTATCAGAATCATTTTTGAGGTCCTAATTCCAACATTTGGGCCCATTGGTCTATATGATAGCACACTATTAGCCAGAAGTCACCATGACCAGGAATCATCAAGTAGGTTGCAGGGGCTGGGGGGCTATGTTGAGATTCCAGATTTGTGGGTTTCCTAAAATTGTGACACAACCAGGAACTGCTGGGCTCAGCTGGTGCGTGACCACTGCAGAGATGCAGAAAGGGGCCAAGTCCCTTGTTTTTAGCCTACATGTCTGCTTCTGACTCACTCCAAAACAACCTGGTTTCCTTGGCACCCTGGACTGCAGGTCTCCTGTCCGTGGGCCCAGAGGACCACCCGGAAATTCTGTTGTCCCTTCTATCATCTGGCATGGGATGGTTCTCTTTAGATGAAGTCTCTGTTTAGAGCTTGAGTAAGGGGAGAAGGAAGGCCAAGGAAGAAGGGAAAAGGGTTTAAGTCAGCTCCCTGGTGACTTAGCCATATTGTTCTCTGAACTAAAGCCATACTCCCAATACTGCTCACTTTTATGGTTCCTGCAAAAGAGCTTTGCCAGAGCATTTTGCCCTCTGTCATCTCACATGCACCTCTAAGCAACCGTACAGAGGACCTAGGCTGGGTGTTACAACTTCCATTTGATGGATGGTGATGTTCAAGCTCAGAGCAATGCACTGATTTCCCTCAGTCAACAGACATATGATCCCTAAGGACAAAGACAGCAGTAGTATTAATCATTTTTGCCCTTGGCATATTTCTAAAAAAAATAGTAGATTCTTTTTTTGAAAAAAAGTGCATTTGTTGAGTTGATGAATGAACAAATACATGAAAAAAGGAGAGATGATCTATTAGGGCTGGACCAGGCATCGGACCCTCTCCTAAGTGCTGGGGCTGATGAGCCAGGAGATCTCTGGCTTCACCCAGGAGCATGGACCTGAGTCCCGGCCCTTCTGCTGAGGTCTTGTCATTCTCAACAATCATGTTGCTTCAAAGGTCGCCAGAGCCTCAGGCAGCCCTCTCACTGTGGGCCCTGAGTGGCCCTTTCAATGCCTATTTCTGCCTTTCGCCCAAGCCTCAGTGAAGTTTGACGTGCAAACCTTCGTTTTGCCTTGTGGTCTCGCCTTCCCTGGATGGAGAGCTATTCTTGGCTTGTACCTGCTCCTGCTGATTTTGCAATATCATGATTTCAGCTAAATGAAAATGCCTCTTATTTCCACAGACTAACTACCCAGCACCCTTTTATGGGAGCTGATTTGGGGGAGACTAGCCTTGAGGTGAGACAGCAGCAGAGCTTCTCGAATGGAAAGGTCTTCGAAGAGAAGGGCTGGGGGCCTGCCAGGAGCCACCTCGTCTCTGCTACGGGCTTTCTCAGTCCAGCCAACGGAGAGGCTCCAGACAGCTTCCGCAGCCCAGGAGCTTTGACTTCACACTCAAGTTCATGTCTTGAGCCTAAACGTAAGTTCCATTTCTTCTTGCTTGGTCCTCAGTGGATTTGGAGAACCCGCCTTTCACTGGAGCCCCGATTACCAGAATACACAACCCAGCAAACCTGTAGAGAGTCTTTCCTGAGAGTACTGGGAGGAAGGACAAGATACCCTTGCCTCTTAGGGTTCGGTGAGGAGCAGGCTGGCCTCCAGGTGGGACCTAGCGTGGGCAGACTTCTACATACCCCTAGGGTTTTCTGGTTTTCAGTAACAGAGAGCTATTGCTAGCAATGAGTCTCAGAGGACAAGCTCAAATCCTGTCCTGGTGAATGAGGAGGACAAGGAAGTGGCAGCAGCGAGTAGTGGAGACCTTACTGCAAAGAAGCCTAGGGCCCAGGCGGTACTCAGTATTCTGTTTTTCAGACCCATTAGAGCACCCCAGTGTGCCCTCTGTTCCTCCTTCCACTTGGCCCAGGTGGCCGGGACCCAGGCTGCCTTCTGGGCTCTCAAAAGTGACCCCTCGGTATCTGATCTCCCATCTGCTGGGCTAGGCATGTGGAAGAGACAGCTGGCACAGCCCCTCCCGGGGGACTGCAATTAGGGGATATTTAATCCTGTCACCTGGTTCATTTGCAGTGATGGATTTGGATTGGAGCGCTGAGTGGCTCCAAGAGGATATTGGATTACCAGGGCCCATCCCCTTCACCCCTCACACAGAGCTGGCCCACCCCTGCCCTGCACCTGTCTTCCCTGGCCCCAAGGTGAGCCACCTGGCTCCCATGAATTAAGAGCAAGCACTTGGTGTCTCCTCTCCCCCCCCCCCCCCCCCCCCCCCCCGCCGGGATACTTTACCTGAAACATCCTGCAGATAGGAAAACATTATGGGCTTTCCAGCTTGATGTATCTTAAAGCAGCCTTTGGGGATGGTGGACGATCTCTCCCCATGGCAAGGTCCAGGTTTCAGGAGCGTCGAAAGGTTTGGGGTCATACGGGAGGTTTCACCCCCCCCACCCAAGACTTGGCATGGCAGCTGCCACCTCCCACGACCCAGGCCAGATACGAAGCTTTTCCTCAGGGGGCCATGAGTGGTTCAATGGCTTCCCATTGTACTCAATAAAATGCCAGCATACTGCCATACGTTACTCAGCCTGGAGGTCTGGCCTTTGCTGGCTTTTTGCTTGACTCTCCCCGATGTTCTTACTCCTTACGCACAGGCCAGTATGTGTGTGTGTGGATACATGTATATGTGGTGTGGGTGTGGATACATACATATGTGGTGAGTTGCAAGCACCTGCACATACCTTGGAGTTTCCGGTTTTGTGCCCACCTCAGCATGTTGTACTTGTCTCTCTGCCTGGAAAACCCTTTCCTTACTACTTTCCATGGCTGGCTTCTCATTATTCTTCAGCTCTTGGCTCAAATATTGCAACTTCAGGGAGATCTTCCCTGCACCCTCTCTAGGACATCACTGTTTACTCCTTAATAGCATCTATACATTATCCTGTATAAAATTAACTTGCCGATTTTCTTTTTCTCTCACTTTAATATAATCTCGGTGAAACTAGGAAACTTTTTTCTCTTGTTGGCAACTCTATTCCCAGCACCTGGAATAATAGCTAGCATGTCGTAGTAGTACAATAAACATTTGTTGAATCGATAAGCACAGGATGCCTGTTGTAGGGTGAGCTCGGAGGCCACATCTCTGGATGTTGTTGGGGGACGGGCGGGCTGTGCACTGGGCAGTGAGTCGCCTGTTCGCCTCGCCCCACACCATCACCCCCAATAGCAGGGGGCCGTGCTTTCCCATGGCCAGCCCTGAGAAACATAAACAGCTGTCACCCTGGCTCTGCCCTCGGCCAACCTGCTCAAATTTCCTGTTCCTAAGATGATCAAAGGCACTGGAACAAAGAATCATCATTGAATGGGTTCCGTGTTACATCCTAGAAGTGGGGGCACTTGCAGTGCAGACCCAATCCTGGGAGAGAGCTCTTGAGAGCTGCGAAGCTGCTACCTTCAAAGGGTCGACGTGAAAGCAAAGAAAGAAGCCCTTGAGGAGAGAGGACTCCCTTCCGGGGAGGGGAAGCACTTCAATCCATTACTCCACCCCTGCAGCCACAGGGATGCGTGCGTGCGTGCGTGCGTGCGTGCGTCCCACAGAGGAAACCTCTCCCACGAGCGCTGTGGCTCCAGAACTTTCAAATGCCCTTGCAAATGGTGTCTGCTCACCCCCTCCATCCAAAGTGACAGATAGAATTTTGTTTATATTGCCAATGCCTCCATATAATGCCCTGCTTCTCCAAAAAGCTCCTCTTGATTAACCCCTCCTGCTTTTTACTGTTCTTCTGAAATCCATCAATGCCTGTGTCATAGTTTAAAAATACAACTGCATTTAGGTAATTTGATAAATCATCTTCAGGCATTTTCATATGCATGTGCTCTGCTTCTCCATTCCATTTATAAGCTCCTTCCGGGCAAAATCTATACTTTTTTTTTTCCCACTTCCATTTGTAACTCTCTCTCCACAAGAATCTTAGGACAGAATTCTTGTCTGTGTGCTTATTGTCTGAACATGTTTTTATAGGCTGAGAATGCTAGGATGCTGATTCTCTTTTATTCATTAATTTATTTAAAATATTTACTGGGACCTATTATGTGGCAGGCACCGTGCTAAGTGCTGGGGACTCAATGTTGAAACTCAGTCTGGGGCAGAAATGGAAACATACACAAATAACTACAATACAATGTGATAAGTGCTATAATATAGGTACTGTATAGTCAGAGTGCTATGGGAACTCAGGAGGGAGCTTATAAAATCATTTGATTAATGTTCCAATGTCTAAATGTGAATGTTTAAATAACGCTGTTCCTAAGTGCTTCCTGCTTTTCACGGCATTTTTTATGTCCATTATCTTATTTGATGCTTTTAGTGATCCTGTTAATAAGCTTTCACTCCACAAATTCATCCTTACACAGAGTAGGTGTTCAAGACGTATCTACCGAGAGACAAAATAGGCAAATGGAGAGTGAATGTTGTTATCTATGCTTTCCCATTAGGTAACCTGAACATTCCAGAGTGGTGTGCTAAAGGTCATAAGAATCCTGGTAGTCTGTATAAATGCATGTTCAACACCTGCTATGACCTGCTATGTGTGGGTCACTGTCCACTGTGCTGCAGTAAGCACAAAGAAGTGCAGAACATCTTCCTCCTTCCTGAAGCTGCCAGTCTCACGGGTGAAACAAAACAAAAACCACGGGTGGTCAAATGATGACATAGGAGATACTTAGCAACTTGGGACAATAGTACAAGATGGTCCATAGATGATCCCAAATGAATGGTGTAGACCAGAGGGGCCACGGTAGGCAGGAAGGCAGATTACAGTGCTCCTGGAAGGCCTGATGAGAGATGGGAATGAACAGGATAGGCCGATAAAATCAGAACAGGAAAAGGAATACTCAAAGAAATATTCAAAGGCAATGAAGCCCAATGAGCCCAGAACACCATGACCAGATCTGGCGAGCAGGCAGCCCTCACTGGAGGGCCTGTCCCTGCCTCTCCACTCAGTCTCAGCTCATGGGCACCTGTGGATTCTCCTCACACAGCCCTGCACCTCCCACCTTTACCTGCCATCTGCTCCCCCACTATTGAACTTTCCCCCAGTCCTTTTACCTGTAACCCATCCACACCTACCGCATTATTTAAAAAAAAAAAATCCTGTATCTTCAACTTCGTCACCAATGCTCCATCTTCTGGCTCTAATAAAAACCTGATTCCTCCGAGATCATGGCCTTCTTTGCAGTTCTTTCAATGGAGGGCTCTTATTCTGCACTCACCCTGTAGCATCTAGACAAGGGAGGGTGAGGGTCAACTTTCTGCTACTTCCCCATTTCTGTTTCTAGATCATTATTCTTCCTGTCATGGGAAATGCCTCAATATAGTTTGAGCCTCGTGTATCTGCTGGGACATCTTTCCAGCTCTCTTAATTGTTGTTATATCTGTGTGTCCAGGTCACTTTGTAAGAAATTATGCAAAAAAATAATACTTCTGCTTAGAGATACGGTACCTATCTTTGGGGGTGTCTTCCATGCTTTTCTCTTGCTGATCATGAAGTAATTTTGTAAAGATTTTTCTTGGAATGGCTGCTACAGAGAAATGGAGCACCTTCATCATCACTTGTGGTTGCTTCTAACCATAAGATGTTTAGTCGTTCTGAGAATTTAAAAAGCCACCACTGGTTCCCAGTCAGCATATATAGGCTCTTAATATACTGTTTATTATTAAACAATTCAATGTACTATTTTATATTGGAAAATATTGATTCTTAACATTGGCTTTCCAGTCATCAAGAGTCAACATAAAAATTCCAATTTTCAGTAATCTAGTGGAAAGTATCTTTCCCCCTCCACCCCCCAATTTTAAAGGCTTCTTATTCTCTACACTTGTATATTATCAGTGAAAGGGATCAACAGCTAACTTGGGGCAAGTAATAAGGGTAATTTTGCATTTGTCACTAAGACAGTTTATGGTATACGTGACTACACAGAATACAAAATAACGTCTTCATTTTACCTGTTTATATAAGATACAGAGCCACACTAAACTACTCAATGGGATTTATCTATTCCATTCACTTAAAACAATAAACAATAACGTATTCAAGGAAAAAAAAAATGCTTTTCTTTGGCCATGCTTTTCTTTGACCTTCTGGTATATGTCCAGAAACTGTCTTTACATTTTATGGTCCTGATTCCTTATCCACAGGTGAGAGGACCAACATACATTCATGGTCGGATAGGGACAATCTGATGGTCTCCTCCAGGAGTTGAGAAAGAAGGACCAAGAGACTAGTTTCAGTCTGAGCTAGTTCTGTGAACAGAGAAATAGTAAAGTGGTGAGCTGGGGTGTCAGTAAACTTATAGCCATGTTTAGCCATGTGCCTGTGAAGCAGGAAAAGCCAATCTAAAAGAAGGTAGAGAAGAATAATGCAGATATATAGAGAGAGGTGAGGCCAGACATCAGAGGGAGTCTTGCCTGGGTGCTTGACAGCATTCCAGTCCACCCTGAGGCTCAGCTGCTCTTTCTCCTCAATGTTCTTAAGACGTCCCCATGTCCTTGGAATAAAGCCCACCACCTACTGAGGTTAAGCACTTTTGTTTCAAATTTTGTGTGTTTGATTTTGATTCCCACAACTAGAACTATTTTGCTAAAAATAGAATCAGTGGTCAATGGAGCTAGTTGTCACCAAGTTGAAGTTTGCAAAGATAGAAATGACCCAGTTAAGACAACATAGCACTCTTTGCCCTCATCTTACCTGTATGTTGGGAAGCACCATCATTAAGAAAGAAGAGTTGACACTCGAGGTCTTGGCAAGATGGTAAATCATTATAACCCAAAAATCTTTCCACTAGAAGCAGCTATAAATGTCTCATATTTAAAATTTTTTTAATGTTTATTTATATTTGAGAGAGAGAGTGAGCAGAGAAAGGCAGAGAGATGGAGACAGAATCTGAAGCAGGCTCCAGGTTCTGAGCTGTCAACACAGAGCCTGAGGCGGGACTCAAATCCACGAAGCACGAGATCATGACCTGAGCCAAAGTCGGACGCTTAGCCAACTAAGACACCCAGGCGCTCTTATATGTTTCATATTTTAAAAGAATCATATAAATGCACAAGTAAACTCTCAAGGGAAAAAAAAGGAAAACATAAAAGGGGAAGATAAGAACTAGGGTATTCAGAGGAAAACACGGGGATATGGTCTACTGTGAGTAGGAATCAGCAAACACCACCAACAGAACAATTTGGGCATCAGAAACTTGACATAATAGACAAGCAATCTGGAAGATAATGTACAATAAGTCTGTTTAAAATGAATAAAAAAAACTTTAAAGGTAGTAGAGATTCTAATACACACATAAAGCACTATGAACAACAGAACATGCGGGTTTTTGCACGAACCACATAGAAATGAGAAATAAAGCCTTTGCGAGGAAAAGCTCAATGGAAATATGTTGGAAATAGGAGAAAAGATAATAGGTGAATTGGAAAAATGGATCAGGAGACTTTATTTATTTATTTATTTATTTGTTTATTTGCTTATTTATTTGTTTATTCATTCAATATTTATTTATTTCTGAGAGAGAGACAGAGTGTGAGCAGGGGAGGAGCAAAGAGAGAAGGAGAGACAGAATCCGAAGCAGGCTCCAGGCTCTGAACTGTCAGCACAGAGTCTGATGTGGGGTTCCAACTCACACTGTGAGATCATGACCTGAGATGAAGCTGGATGCTTAACCGACTGAGCTACCCAGGCGCCCCTGGGAGACTTTAATCAGAATATGATGTGAGGAAAAGATAAAAATATGAAAAATGTAGAGGGGCTGGAAGGATAAACCCATAGCAAATGGCTAGTAGGCATTCCAGAAGGAAAGTACTGACAGAATGAAAAGACGAAAGTTGTCCAGAACTGATGACAAACGATTAATTTCATTCAAAAGGCATCATGGTCAAGCAGAATAATTAAAAATAAATCCATCACTAAACACTTCACAGTGAAACTGCTGAATGCAGACGTCAAAGAGAGTTTACTACAGAGAAGCAGGTTATTTGGGCAGCCGACTTCACAACAGCAGTATTTCAGTCGGCAGGTGATGGAAGGTGTTTGAAAGATTAACGGAAGGAAAGTCATTGCCAGTGCCAAACTCTATCCTGATCCGAACTACTGTTCAGAAGTGAAGGAAAAATAAAGATATATCCAGAAAGGTAGAAATTAAAAGATTTTGTAACCCACAGAACCCTCCTGAGAGAAAAATTATAGAGGGGAATTGAAACCGGAAGGAGAAAGTAAGACACAAAAAGTGATGGTGGATAAAAGAAGGGGTGAATATGTGGGTAAAGATGCAGAAACAGATTATATAAAATAATAATAACGAAAATACCTGATTTGGGGTTTATACAAACAAGGTGGAGAGTAAAATAGTGGACTATAATATTAAGTAAATATATATATCAAGTAAATATATAATATCAAGTAAAACAGTTGGGGCATAATAGTTGAGAGCTAAAATGATTAAACTTTCCTGTTTTGTTCAGGAAAAAGGTAGAAATATTGATTAACTTTAGATTTTTCAAGTCAGCAGTTATGTTAAAAATTTAAAGCTAACCACACTCATGTAAAAAAGAAATAGAATGCATATAAGAAGGAAATTAAAAAGAAATGCAATCAATCAAATGGAAAACAGGAGAAAGCAGGAAAGTCTGGGGAAGGACAAAACAATGAAAAGTACAATTAAATCTAAATATCAGGAAGCACAATCAATATTCTCCACGTAATGCTGTTTATGTACCCTATAATAAACCCTGGGACTGTCTCAGGTAAGCAAGGATATATAGTCACCATTGTCAAAGCATATAAAGAAGGGAAATTTATATTCAAAAAACATATAAAAGCAAAGGTGCTTATCCTCACTGGTAATGAGGAAATACAAACTTTAAAAAGTCAGATGTTACTTGACATCTACTCAATTTACAAAAATAAGCAGTGAGGGATGAAGGAACTTTTCACATTCCTAGGGGAGTATAGATTGAAATTAACTGGGCAGTACACCTAGGGAAGTGAAATATGAACCTGCAATCTAGTAACTTCCACTGTGGCTATGAAGGAGTAAGAGAGTCCAGACTTGGCTTCCCAGGGTCAGCACCTGAGACTGGACCAGATATGTGAAGCATTTCCCTGACCTTGAGCAAGAGGTCCCTGAAGGAACAAGAACAAAACAAGAGGACCCTACGATCACCCTGGACTTCTGTGCTGAAGCAGTTTCTGGGCAGTGGGGAGGAGAGTCAAAACAGCCTGATAGCCTCGCTGATTTCATCAGAGTCTGGTGAAATTGGGGTGGCAAGAGTTTGTGGGGCTGAGTACCAGAGAGAGAAAGCCATGCAGGGAAAGAGCTCCAGAAATCAGCCCAGGAATTCCTTGGGGTTGTTAGCTGCAAACCACCCCTCACGTGTACAGGGTGAAATTCTACAAGACTGGAAAAAGGACACCTCCTGGGGAAAGAGCACTTCCTGAGGACTGTCAGTCAAGGACAATTTACAGAGCTTGTGAAAGGCCAGGTGCCATCAGAGTGCCAACCCGTCAGAATGGAGAGACTTTGTTGTGGACACAAAAAATATAGTAGAGACACTGAAAAGGATCATGTTTTACTAGGTGGATAAACTGAGTCTATAGGAGTTTCCTCTAGATCTGGTCTTTAAGAATCTCAAAAAGCAAGTCTTGAAGAGATCAAACTGATTCACAAGTAACTTTATTGCCTGCCAAAATAAAGATCAATATTTATTTATTCATTTATTTATGAGAGAGTGCATGTGTGTGTACGTGAGTGGGGGAGGGGCAGAGAGAGAGGGAGCGAGAACCCTGCGATCACCACCTGAGCTGAAATCAAAAGTCGGGTGCTCAACCCACGGAGCCATCCAGGTGCCCCAAGACCAATATTTTTAAAGGAATGTAACAAAATCTAGCACCCAACAATGTACAATTCGCCATTTCCAGTTAAAAACTGGTAGACATGAGAAGAAACGTGAGCATGTAGCCCATAAATGAAAGGAGGAAAATGAGTCAAGAGAAACAGACCCAAAAGAAAAATGACAGCAGACAGAAACAGACTTACCTAAAGAAGTAGAGAGTGCTGGAAATAGCAAATATGGAGGTAAGTATAAATATTTTTGTACTCATTTAATATATTTTAAAGATTTTTGGTTATTTACAGAAAATAATAGTTTATTTTGAGATTTATAACATGTCAAAGTAAAATATGTAACAACAAAAGCACAACGAATGGGAGGAGAGAAACAAGATTCTTGTATAAGAGCTCAAGATTCAAGATCATTACTTACATGTGAAATAGTGTCACAGCACTGTAGGTAGATGGTGATAAGCCAAAGATGTGTGCTGGAAACCATGATGCAAACATGAAAAATAAGACAAAGAAATACAGCTAATACCTACTCCACTGCAGGAGATAAAAAGGGAACCATTAAAATCACTGAAACAATGGGGCACCTGGGTGGCTCAGTCGGTTAAATGTCCAGCTTTGGCTTAGGTCATGATCTCATGGCCCATGGGTTCAAGCCCTACTTCAGGCTCTGTGCTGACAGCTCAGAACCTGGAGCCTACTTTGCATTCTGTTTCTCCCTCTGTCTCTGCCCTTCCCCTGCTCTGTCTCTGTCTCTGTCTCTCTCAAAAATACATAAATATTAAAAAAAATTTTTTTAAAGTACTGAAACAAAAATTAAAACTTTAAGAAAGCTTCAACTGGTGGAAGAAATAAGAAAAAAGAGATGGAACAAATTGAAAACAAAAGGCAATAGGGTGAACTTAAACCATATAAATAAATATATTAAAAATAAATGGTTTAAACATACCATTTCATTCATATGTGGGATTTAAGAAACAAAACAAATGAACAAAGAAAAAAAGAGACAAACTGAACTCTTAACTACAGAGAACAAACTGGTGGTTTCCAGAAGGGAGGTGGGTGGGGGATGGGTGAAATAGGTGATGGGGATTAAGAGCACGCTTACCGTGACGTTCACTGAGTAATGCACAGAACTGTCACATCACTATATTCTACACGTGAAACTAATACGACACTGTATGTTAATTATACTTCAAAAAAAGAAAGAAAAAAAAACTACAGAAAACCTATAGGAAAAAAATTCCAATTAAAAGTCAAATATTGTAAGGCTGGATAATAAAGCACGATCAAATTATATGCTGTTTATAAGAAACCCAACTTAAATATAAACACACAGATAAGTTCAAAAAAGTAAAAATAGAAATACCGTAAGACACATGTGAGTTAAAATTCAAGAATAGAAAAATAATGTATGGTGAAAACAATTATCATAAGAAAGCTGGAGCGGCTCTCCTAACAACAAAGTAGACCTCAGAACAGAGGATACTATAGGGATCGAAATGAGATGTTTCATAATGATGAGGGAGTCCAATTTCAAGAAGGTATAATACTTCCAAATGGTTATGCACCTAATAATATATTTCAAAATACATGAGGCAAAAACTGACAGAACTGAAAGGGAAAAGAGAGAAATCCATAATTATAGTCAAAGACTTTAACACTTCTCTCATTAATTAATAGAACAGATAGACAGAAAATCAGTGAGGAAAGATGTCCTAAACAGCATTATTAGCCAGCATAGCCTAATTGACATTTATACAAGAACAACAGAACACGCATGTTTTACAAGTGAACATGAAATGGTCATCAAAAAAAGGACCATAAAAATAATAACAAAGAATTAAAATCAAAATGTGTTTTCTGACCACGATGGAATTAAAACAGAAAACAGTGACAGAAGGCCGAAAATCCCCAAATTCTAGAAAATTGGTTTTTTAATGTTTATTTATTTTTGAGAGAGAGACAGAGAGACAGAGAGAGAAAGAGCATGAGTGGGAGAGGGGCAGAAAGAGGGAGACACAGAATGCGAAGCGGGCTCCAGTCAGCACAGAGCCAGACGCGGGACTCGAACTAACAAGCCGTGAGATCATAACCTGAGCCAAAATCAAGACTTGGATGCTTAACCGACTGAGCCACCAGGTGCCCCCTCAAATACTAGAAAATTATACAACACACTTCTAAATACCTGATGGACTAAAGGGGAAGTCACAAGGAAAATCTGTAGCCGTTTTTTGTTTCATAATAATTAAAATCGGGGGCACCGGGGTGGCTCAGTCCGTTAAGCACGGAGCCTGCTTGGGATTCTCTCTCTCCCTTTCTCTCTCTGCCTCTCCCCTGTTCACGCTCACTCTCTATTTCAAGAAAAATAAATAAAACTTGGAAAAAAATTACAACATAACTTGTGGAATGCACATGAAGCAAGTGCTTCAAGAGGAATTCACAGCATTACGTATTTCTATTAGACGATACAAAAAAAGGTGGGATAAATTGTCTAAATTTTCACTTTAAGAAGCCAAAAACAGGAGATAAAATTGAAGAAAGCGAACAGAAGAAAGGGAATAATAATGACAAGGGAAGAAATAAACAAAATTTAAAACCGAAAAAGCTATCAAGAGAAAAGAATCAAAAGATGATTCTTCGAAAAGATCAATAAAATTAATTAGCTTCTAGCCAGACCTGATCAAGAACAAAAGATACAAATGAACAGTATCACCAATGAAAGAAGAAACAGCATGCAGATCCTACAGGCATTAAAAAGATAATAAAGGGATATTCGAACTACATTATGCCAATAAATTTGAAAACAGAAGAAACTGACACATTGCAAGAAATCCATAAATTTCACTAAGTCCACTTAAGAATAGATCATCTAAATAGCTCTATATTTATTAAGAAAGTACAATTGTGTTTATAAAAGTCCCAGTGAAGAAAACTCCAGGCCCAGATGGTTTCACTGGTGAATTCTACTAAACATTTAAGAAAGAATAATTAATAATAATAATAAAAATACCAATTCTACACAAACTCTTCCAGAAAGCAAAAGAAGAGAGGACACTCCCCAAATAGTTTTATAAGGTCAGCATTTCCCTGATACCAAAACCAGAAAAAAAACATTACAAGGGATGAAAACTACGGACCAATATCCTCCCATGAACATTGTTATAAAACTTCTTAATAGAAGAATAGCAAATTGATCCTGAATATATAAAAAGGATAATACATCTGACCAAGTGGATGTTATTGCAGGGTACAAGTTTGGTCCAGCATTCACAAATTAATCAGTGTAATTTACCATTCAGCAGATGAAAGAAGAAAAACATTTCATCCTGTTTATTTACGTAGAAAAATTATTTGACAAAATCCAGCATTTGTTCACAATAAAAACTCTCAGCAAACTAGGAACAAAAGGGAACTGCTTCAAACTGATAAAAGGCAACTATGAAAAACCTAGAACAAGAGAACAGGAAACAGACCAGGATGTCTGCTCTCAGCACTCCTATTAAACATTATATCAGACGTCCTCATCAGTATAATAAAGAAAGGAGAAGAAAGAGGAGGCTAAAACCTTTCAGTGCCTCCTCCTTGTCACCCCACAGGACAAAAATCCCGATTCTTTAACATATAAAAGCCATTCCTGATTCTGTCCTTGTCTATCTCCTATAGGCATGTGGTAGCCAAGTCAACACAATTGTTCTCCCAGCTCTGTGTTTGGTGATGTCACATATGATACTTTGAAATCAGCCACGATGGGAATATTTGCAACATAGAAACAGGCAAATGCTACAAAAAAAAAAAAAAAAAAAAAAAAAAAGATTCCTTCTTCCCCCAGAGAACTGGTTGTTAAAAATGCACTGCCTCACCACTGCTTCCTCCCACCTTTTCCCCATCTCCACACTATTACAATGTTAGACAACTTGGAGTTTCTAGAATATGGCCTTTCAGCTGCCATGTCTTCTATCCATAATACTCCTGGCTTTCCTTATTAACCATCCACACGTCTGCCTACGCTTACAGTCTCAACTTGGGCATCTGCTCAGGTTCTTTCTAACCACTCCAAGCAGGGTGGATCACGCCCTCCCCTGTTACCAGTACACATTTTTGGTAGTGATTTTTTTTGGCTGTATTTGATAACAGGAATTGTTTATGCACACACTTCGTTTTCTTCCTCCCCAGACTGTGAACTCCTTCCTCCCCAGACTGTGAACTCCTTCCTGTCAAGGGCCATGTCTCTATCATAGTTGTATTCTCCTAACCTGTCATGGTGACTGCCATATCGTTGACACTCAATAATTGTTTCTTTAATGAATAAATAGATGAACAAATGAAAAAGTGAATGAGGGAACCTGGTTGGAGGGGAATATTCAGAACAGAGATAAGCTTGGAAACATACTGAAATGCCTTCATTTGGGTGGGTGGTCAATGCCAGATTTGGACTTTATCTCACAGTAAATGGAGAACCACTGTGGTTTCTCCGATAAGGGGAAGTGACCTGTAAAAAATCATGTTTTAGGATGGTTAGTCTGACAGTGGCATTCAGATTAAACCTGAAAGAAGATAAACTGGAGGAAAAGAGGCTCTGGTCAGGTCCAAGGGGATCAGAGCCTCAGGCAGAAAGGCCAAGAGGCAGAAGGTGGGCTCAGCCAAGGCACCCCTATGGTCATCAGCATCCAGGGTGTGTCCAGGCGAAAATGAATGTGACAGTCGCTAGCCCAGAAATAATAGGAAAAAAAATTGATTTGCATGCCCTTAAGCATAGAAAATAGAGGGTGACATGATGGCTCTCTTCAAATCTTTGACGACTACTCCCAGGGGAACAGGAATTGGCCAATTTATTTCTGTGTTCCGCATTGCCCAGGAGTAATATCTAAGACAAATATAAGAAAGAATTTTATATCAATTAGACATGCTTAAAAGTGGAACAGGCAGCCTAAAGAAGTAGCGAGTTCCTTATTACAGGAAATGATCAGCAGAACATTTGGCACAGTTGTTATAAAGGGAATTCAACGATGAGACCAGGTAATCCTTCCACCACTTGCAATTCTGTAATTTCATGATGGTTTTTGTCCCAGTGAGTTTTGAAAAAGCAGTATGACTTGCTGGCACATCGCCCAGCGGTTGGAGTTCCTGGACGTGAAGCTGAGGAGGTCAGAACTGTACTCTGAACATGGGGAGGTTCACATTATACCATGGTTATCCTGGAGAAGGACCGCCAGGGCCGAAAAGTGGCCACTCTGGACTAGGAAGTGTCTGGGTCTTCCCCAACCCCAGGAGACATGAATGGGAGGCCATCAGACAACAGGAAGTCATCAATAAAACACCCACAGCAGCTTTCCTCCCCCCTTTCCTGTCTTCTCAATAGCTCCCCTTTACTGATGCCCCCAGTTAGCCTTACAGATGATCTCACCGTGTCCTCACCCAACGGCAGGGTCTTCGTCACCCTCGCCTTCCTCTAGCTCAGAATTTCTTCTGCCTCTTCACTGTCAAAGTGATGTGCCAAGATGCACCCCTCCCCATGTGTGCTCGGTCCCATGTCCCTTCTCCCCCTTCTGGGACCTTGCTCCATCCTTTGCCATATCCAGTCCTTCCTTCCCTGGCCACACACATTTAAAATGCTTTTGAATCTGGAAAAAGAAAAAAAAGCCCTTTCAATTACTACTCAGCTTCTCTTTACCATCCAAACTTTTAAAGAGAATGCTTTACTCTCATTGGGCTTGACCTTGACCTTGACCTTGAGCACATCCTTGTACCTCCCTGCTTGCTCGTGGTACAGCTTTGGTCCCAAGGGATTCTCTTGAGGGATGCTACACAATGTAACAGAAAGAGAATGAGATTTGGAGTCAGAAAACTTGGGCTTAGTTTCTGGATCAGCCATTTTTACTATCTAAACTCATTCTCATCATCCCATTTGTTATGAGTGTCAAATGAGCTACTAGTTAAGGAAGATGCTCCCCATCACTCACGCACACACACTGAAAAGCACTATGCAGATGTCAGTGTTACTGAAACTGCTGTCACGAAGTTGACTAATGACATCTTGATCACTTGTTTCCATGGTCTTTCCTCAACTCACAATGTCCTAACTCCTTGGCTACATTTGAATCTGCTGACCATGTCCCTCTTTGTGAAACTATTTTCATGATTTTCTCTTCATTTGTTTTTAGGAAATTAACATATCTTACCCAGTTTCCTCTTCAAATCCTCTTCTAGCCCCTAGCAGCAACACCGTCTTCCTTTTCCTACTGTTATTCCTTCACCTAGAATTCAAGAAATAATCTCTCTCCCAGAGGGTCCAACTATCTCCTCTGGGTACATAACCAGCTCAGACTTCTTTCCCAAAGCTTTGGTCCCAGGTTTGCAACTCTGTTGGATTTCTCCATCTGGTTTTCCTGCCAGAATCTCAAACTCTTCATTGTTGACACAAGGTAAATCAATACATTTTCGCAGAGCCCCTGACAAAGCAGTTTGAAAAGGCCAGACACTGAATGATTACCGGTCAGCCCTACAAAGAACTGTACTTACCATCAGGGACCACCCCCAAAATGCCAATCAGAGAAAAACAATCCCTGTTAGATAGATTTCATGTTATAAATTATAGCGTCGGTATTCAAGTAGAAGGTGGTAATGTCTACTCCCATAGGTCTCTGGATATTGTTGTGGCAATGTAGGGATTGACATTTTCCTGTTGCTACCCATCTCCCTGGGTTCTAGATTCTTGATTTCTGCAGGTGTCTATGACCAAAATCTATCAGTTGACATCTGGAGTGCCTCTCAAAGCTTTCTTGATGGGTGAACAATGTGTTCACTAAAAGAGTAATGAGACCAATTCTTATCAGATGACATTTTCCTGGCCTGGACCAAAGAAAACCACTCATTCTGCCCATCTGGCCCAGATATTCTGTGCTGAAAAATTCTGAGTCACATTGAACTATAAAAATATATTCTTTATATCACAGAAAATACATATGATCTTTCATGTTTCCTCCCTCCTGACCTCTCTAATTTTTACTAATGGTAGAAGTATTTGTTTTCTCTCCCTGCTTCCCCTTTCTCTATCAGTCTGTAGGTGACATGAGGGCAGAGACCCTGCCTTTCCCATTTTTGTACTCCTAACACCATGACTTTTCCATCCATCCATCCATGCACACGTTAAAAATGCACTTATTAAATTAAGCAGACGTATCTAGGCAGGTGGCATGGGAGTATTTCGTTTTAAATGGGATCATTTTAAGAAGGATCAGGTGCCGTGTCTCTTGCATTTAATTGTGGGGTGTGCCATCCATGTATCTGGGAGTTGTGCCTGAATGTAGCAATCCCCGATCCTCAGCCCGTAGCCCCGGAGAGCTCTCTCTACTCCCATCATTTCGGTTGTCTGATCCTTTAACATTGGCCCTGACCCATTCTCTGCTCGCCCTCTGGTTGGGCCAGGTAACTGCGAACCGGTGCTGTGCTGAAGGCAGCTTGCCTGGGCTGGTGGGGATCTGTCCTTCACATCTCTTCCTGGTTCTGTGTGCAGTGATATCACGTTGGCAGCTCGAAATTGGCAATACGGGAGTATTTACACCATGGAAACTGGCAAACGTTACAAGTCAGGGCTTTCTTGCCCCCCAGAGAGCCAGCTGTGAAACATTTACTGGCACACCACTGCTGGCAACTCTCTTCTTATCTCTTGGCATGACTGGCTTCTTCTAATCTATACATTTCAGCTCAGATATCACCTCTTCAGAGAGACCTTTAATCTGAAGTTATCCCCCACCCTAGTCACTTTCTGGTATACCACCCATTCTTTCCTTCAGAGCACTTACTTTGATCAGTAGCTACATTGTGCTCGTACGTCCTGTGCTGGTCTATTGTTCACCTGCCTCAGTAGAAATTTTGTCTTGTGCGCCGCTGAATGCCCAACATCTCGTGCAGGTCTGGGCACATAACCGGTGCTCAAGAAAGATCTTTCTGATGAATGAATAAAAAAAAATAATAATAAATGCTTCCAGCAGCTCAGGCAGCAGAAATACAAAGTGTGATTGTCCACTTGTCTGTGCTTCCCGACACACTCTGGGTGCTTTTCGTTGCCTTCCTGGGACCTAACACGGTAGCTAGAGCTTAGTAGATGCTCGTTGAGCTTTTTAGGATGAATACATGGGTACAGTTAGGAATGAGTCAATTCATTCACATTTCTCTGTAACGCCCCAGAGAACTCCATTCTATTACCTTCATCGGCAACATAAAGCACTGGTGTTTCCTTCCTTCCTTCCGAGGAAGCAAAGCCTCCAAGGAGGAGATGTTCCTCACCACCAGGACTGCAGGAAAGAGTGGGGTGGGGGGTGGGGCGTCAGTTTATCTCCTCCAACCTGTATTTTTCTTCTGACTGGGTCACAGCAATTCATTATGTCACCCTTAGGCAAGTCACCAAATGGGAATGAGAGAGGCCAAGGCCCCCGTCCTTTCCGGCGGGCTGCAGCAGTGATAGCTTTCCCTGCACGGATGATTAGCTGTAAGCCACCTTTGCCCCAGCCTCCTGGAGAAGGCAAAAGAAGTTTTCTAAATGTTTTCCTGCCACACGGATCACTGAATTATGCATGAGGCCAAACCCAGGGAACAGCAAATCGTTGTGGGATGGAGGGGTAAGGTTCATCCAGAAAGGGAAATCGAAACCTTACCTGCCTTCTCCCTGTGATGGGTGCCCTCAATTGATAATTAGTGTTATATTATCCCACATCTTTAATAGATTATTGATGCCTTTGGCAGCGATATAATCCTGGTGTCAAGAGTAATTCTTTCTTTCTGGTATGCGGTACTTACTACTCTCAGCAAAGTGACTTGGACACAGCGCCTGGCTGATCCAGCTCCAATCAATTCAACCCAGTACTTCTCTGGGTGTTGACATGAAAGATGGTGGAACAGTGCATGTTGGTGATTTGCCTCAAAAGCAGGCGAGGCCGTGAGACTTGGTGAGTCTAGTGGTGATCTGGCCGAGGACGTCTGGGTCCCTCATCATCTTTGGATAGAAGATGTCAAATATCTGTCTGCCATAGTCTTACTCCTCACGATAGGGCCGTGCCACCTGCCGAAGGTGACTGGAGCTGCTCCCGGCCACAGCAATGAGAATGATCTTCTTCGTCTCAGTTCACACTATACCTTCTAGATGGATTTTATCCCCTTTTCCAGTTTCTCTTTCCCCATAGGCAGTACTGCCTCTGGACCAGAGGTCTCCAGTCATTTCACAGGGTAGAAGAATCTCTAAGTACCCAAAATTAGACAATCAAGACTGGAATGGGGATAGGGCCAGAGTCTTTGGGTATGGATCCTGGCTAGACAACAAAATCCCTAAGTTAAGCAGACATGGTCATTGAGGTCAGCTGTTGTATCTCAGGAGATCCCCACAAACTTTCAAATGGAGCTGAGGAATAGCCCCCAACAAGTCTACCAGCCAAGGCTTTATATCATTCAGGAAAACACGATCTTACAATAAGAGATTCTTATTAAGCTCACAACCTTCCTGCTCCCCTCTTGTACAGGAGAATGAAGATTGGTATTGAAATAAAAATCAGTACAGCAATCAGTAAAGACGCAGGTCATGGATGGGTCCTTTAGAAGCTATGTGACCTTGTTTAATCCATTTCACCTCCCTGGACCTCACTCTTCCCATCAGTAAAATGGAAAGAATTATAAACGTCGTCTACTCTCTGCAGAGTTTGGTGGGAGACAAAATGACGTGATACATATAAGGAGCCACGAGTAGCCAAGTGCCGTGTGAATTCCAGGGGACATTTGATTGGACAGCACCCTTCCCTTCTTCTAAGAACACAGGCCCCATCTTCTGGGGAATGTTCCTCCCTCACAACGAACCTTGTGATTTGAATAAAAGCTGCCATGTTGTCGCTCCATGTGTGGGTGTCTGACCGAAGCCAGATCAGTCATGGCAACCCTCTCCTATGGCTGTCACAGTTGATTGGGATGGCTCTGTGGGGGACATTCAGAGCCCTTCCCCAGGGTTTTGATCTTGCCACGAGAAAAGAGTATGAAGCGGTTCCCCCCTGGGTGTGGAAGCTGTTAGATGAGAAGCAGAGACGGTTGGTTGCTCTGTTCCCTAATGTGTGGGGGAGGTTTAACTGCTGGGAGAGAGAACTAAGCCCACACTCCAAGGGGGGACAGAATGCACAGACACTGGTGACAGTATGTCCGGCTCAGGTTTTCTTTGGATCCAAATGCATTTCTTCTTCATGGCTTGGGATGCTAGTGTGTCAGTCCCCTTCCAGTACATTCCTCTTCTTGCCTAAACCAGTTTTCTGTCACTTACAACCAAAAGAGGCTCAATAGAGAGGCTACCATTCACTACCCTGGCCCCCTGGCTCCAAGTTGAGCTTGGATCTTGCATTCTGAGCTCCCGTCCTCTCAGACAAAACTCCTTCCCCAGGGCCATTTCATTTTGCCTTGTCCTTTGTTCACTCTACAAACAATTGATGAGCTTTCCCCGTGTGCCAGGCACTCGCTCATACCTCTTGGTTCCACACATACTGCAAGGAGGCAGTTATCCTGAGGAAACTCACACAAGTACCATAGAGGCACCCAGACAACAGGTCAAGCCCAAGTACTCACGCTGACACTCTTGATTATTTATTGTGTTTTTCTGTAGAATGTATTTGTGTAGGGTTCTTCAAATCTTTCATGGAATAGGGTAGGTTACAACTCACTAAAAATTGCTGAGTGTCAACTGGCAGCTGGGAACAATTGGGAAAAAAGGCATGACTCTGCCCTTGAAATGCATATAGTCCTGCTGAGCAAACAATGCAAACCAGAGAACAAGTCAGGAAAAAAACAAACCTGAAAACGTATGGGGCACAGGTTATAAAGCTTTAAGCAACCAGAGAAGGAAAGTATTTGATAGACTAGGGTGTTTAGGGTAGATGTGGTGCAGGGTATAACCTGTTGGAATTGTCATTATGGCCCGTCTAGTATTTAATTTTTTTAATTAGCTGTCATCACTTGAAAATCAGATTTTATATTAAAAAGAGAGAGAGATGGGTTTCTGGTTTCTTTTGATCAACTTGGAGATTTGATAATTCCCACCTGACAATGACCAACTGAAACTGAGTTTCAGCTGCCGCCCTCTTTAGGCTGGGCAGACACGCTCTACGTATCACCTGGCCGGCTTGGCGCATTTAGGTTCCTCAGCATGGTTCCCAGAGGCAGTTGGGTTTGCTACCTAAGACCCAAGTTGGAGCTCAAAATGTCCCAGCTCCCTAGAAGCCTCGAAGGAGGGACTTTACGATCAACACATGTCTAAGGTCAATGCCCACCTTGACAGGCGCCCAATTAGGCAGTTTTCAAAGCTTCATTGGCCAAGGAACCCTATGCCAACTGCCATTTACCCAACTGGATAACGGTGAACTGGAGCCAGGGAAAGCCAGATGGAAGGCTTCATCAAGTCACTAGCTACCAAACACACACCATTCCGAGCCTCCAACTTGCTTTCAGAACCTCTCCTCCTCCTCCTCCTCTTCTTCAGGTCCACAGTTTTGCACTCTGTTGCATTCGAATGCAGATGATGCAGAATGAAATTCCTTTGATGGCAGTACATGCCGGAGTGTGCAAAAGTATTTATGAATCCTAAAGGAAGCTGGCTGCAGAGCCCAAGAGTTCCAGCAGAGCGCCCGCGTGCATGCCCTCCAGAGTCTGATCTCTTACACGGGAAGCTGTGTTTGATACCTCATGTATTGGCAGCGTTCCTCACAAAGTCGAGTGCCGTCTAACCTACTTTCCCACAGAGGAAGAAAATGCAGAAGAGGCTGGCTGGGCAAGGGGAACATCATCCCACAAAAGGTCACAGGAAACAGCTCTGAGGGCATGTGGGAGGTGCTGCCACCCTCTGGCTGGGTGTAGCATCACACCTTGCTGAACCAAGTAGGCACCCCCTCACTCCCTTGGGTGGTGGGGGGGCCTCCCTGCCTCTTAACCTCCCTGAGGTCCCAGAATTGCAGTGGAGTCCGGACTGGCTTGGCTTTGTCCTCAAAGATGTGTTTTCTCTGCTTCTGGTTTCTTAAGAAACTTCTCTCGGGCAAACCAAGACCCCCCTCCAGCCCTGGCCGAGGAGAGACACAGCATGCAGTTGTGGCTGATCCGCCTCTTCCTGCTAGATATTCAGCCCACGAGTGACAAAGACTTTGGCAAAATGCTAGCAATCAGAAATCCGCTCTTCATAGACATAAAAGAGTCGGTACATAGGTCTCCCCAATAATGATAGTCTACATGCATTAGCATATATTTTCTTGAGAAGAGAACTATCGGAGTATGTCCCTAAAAGCAATTCATTCTATTTACAGCTTTTCTGAAGCCCCCGAGAGGGAAGCATCTTGGAGCACTGCAGACACCACACTGAAAATAGTGAAAAACATTCAATTTGGAAACAATTTTACCTCGATTTATCTTTTTCCCCCCCCTTTGTGTGTCAGCCGCTGCTTCTGCTCCTTCCCTTCCTTACCTGAAGGCAGTCCTCCCCATGAATCCTCCTGGGGTCACCATGGTGGCAGGAATGGTGCTGGATCCCCCAAGTGTGGCCAGGGGGAGGCCGAGAAGGCAGGACACCCCATCTTCCCTCCTGGTGGGAACACCCCATTCCCAGACCAGAGGAAGGCGGAGAACAGACGCTGCATCTGACAAGCAACGGTGTTATCACTACAAGACACACATTGTTCTCCAGAAGGTGACTGCAGCTCTTTAAAACAGTGACAATATGAATGTCGTGTCCTATTACCCCATCCTCTGGGCTAATAATAAGATTTTGTAACCATGTCAACAGCAAGAGAAAGGGAGCGAGGAAGTATCCCTTTGATTACATAAAACGCCCAGGTTTCTAGTACAGCCTTGTAAATCGCTCAGCTTGCGCCACGTGCTGCCGGAGGCCTCGCATCTTCGGCAAAGCCCAGGGCAGACCCACAATCACAGCGAGGAAGGCAGCGAATGCCTACTGTGTGCCCACAACCGTGCTCCAATGGGAAGTAAGCCGGATAAACAGGACAAATGTTAAAATACATGTTTTGCTCGTGAAAGAAGTTAACAAGTGAATCACAGATAAGCCACTCCCAAGCGTGGGTTGTAAATACTCTGGTTTCAGAGTCAGGAGACAGAAGCTGGGATCCTCCCTCTTCCCTGGGCCTCCCTGACCGTCAGGCTCTTCTACTGTAATATGTGCATGATAACACTTAGTCTTATGTGCCGCACAAGCTTCTTGTGAGGATGGAAGAAAAAAAATGCCGTGGTTTCCAAATCAATAGCAGGATCCTTTTTAGAAAGGAACATTGTATGTGCAAGTCTAAGATACAACACAGAGAGTGGCTGAGCTGCTGTTTTCGGAGGGGCGGGGGCTAAGGGCTCACCCACCTACCCAGCCTCTCCTCGGCCCCAGGCTGACCTCTGCGGCACCCGTGGATACACTATGGCTCTGAGAATTGTAACTCTAAGACCAGTGAGAAAATGCTCTGAAATTGTGTGTTACTATTTTTATTAATCATACAGACTGGCCATTAATGGAGATAATTGTCGGAATTGAGAGATCAATGTGAGCTTAAGTGTTAAACATCAGCGAGACATGCACTGATCCTTTAAGGAAAGCGAGTGTCTGACCGGGCAGAGGGGAGCAGGGAGAGGACGGCGGCCTGGAGGTGAGCAAAGGCAGGGAGGTAGGTGATCACCTGTGCTCTGCAGGCACAAGAGAGAGTAGGGGAGTAGAGCAGAGCACGTGTGCAGGGTGGGGGGTATGGGCTGGTTAAGGCCGCCCTCCTTGAGCAGGTCAGATGAGAAGCCCAAACCAGGAAGGAGAAGGCCCGGTGGACAGGGAGGGGGGTTCAGCTGTCTGACTCTAGTTGGGCTGATTCATTGCCTTGAACCTTCTTTGTTTGTTGGAGCCACATTTCATCAAGGCCCATTTACTACACTGATGACCATCCTTTGCTCTGGACTCTGATTCCGATCCCTGATTTCCATGTCAGAGCTCCCTGTGTGTCCTGCTCTCCTCTGCCACTGACTTGTGTGGAGGTGTCGGTCCCCAGCCTCCTGGAAGTACCTGATGGAGAGTCGGTCGACGCAGGCTTTCTGGTCTCCCCAGACCCCACGGGCACTGTCAGCCACATTGCCCCCTGTTAGGACCTTGTGTCTGCGGGGGGATGTCCCTGCCCTGCCGTCCCCCACTGCAATCCCTTCAGCCCCCGCGGATGATTGACCTTTTCTGCTTGTCTCAGAACACCTTGTTGTCTTGTCCTCTTTGAAATGCCTGACAGCAGCAAATGCTCGGGTCTAAAAGCAAAATAATGAAATCAAATGAAAGCTCCCCAATTTCTCAGCCACTTGTCCTTGGTCCGGTGCGGTGCACGGCATGCATTATTCAGACAGGAGCAGCTGCGTTCCCTGAAGCAGAAATTCTGTTTTTCAGGTGCCAATCTGGAAGGGTGGCCGGGGGGCCTGCCCAGTAGCCTGTGGGGGCCGAGGGGCTGAGGGATGGTCTGGCTTTGGCACCGGATCCAACGAGGTCATCAAAGGAGTTTGTGTCCGCTGCCCCATCACAGGAAGAGTCACCTCAGTGAGCCCAGTGTGAGAGGGAGGAAAGTCCAGAAGGGTAAGGCAGACATGAAGGAAGCAGGCAGGAAGGATGAAAGGGGTGAATGGAGGGACTCCCAGCTGCACAGACCCCCCAGAGGTATGGCCCACTCTTCAAATCACCAGGTACATGAAATTAACAGAGCACAGGATATCTTCTAAGCGGAATACTGTATCCATCGGGGCAGCTGAGGGGAAGGAGAGGGTCAGTGCCCACTGTAGTGGATCCTATTGCTCTACCAGGTATTTATTCTCTTCCCATAAGACCATTATGCTCCCTTGCCCGTGAACCTCTGACTCACTGTGGCCTTTAGAAAATGGAATGCATTTGGGCGCCTGGGTGGCTCAGTCGGTTGAGCGTCTGACTCCGGCTCAGGTCATGATCTCACAGTTTGTGGGTTCAAGCCCCGCGTTGGGCTCTGTGCTGAAAGCTCAGAGCCCGGAGCCTGCTTTGGATTCTGTGTCTCCCTCTCTCTCTGTCCCTCCCCCACTCTCACTTTGTCTCACTCTGTCTCTCAAAAATAAATAAATGTAAAAAAAAAATTAAAAAAAAAAAAAGAAAATGGAATGCATTTTAGCCACTCCCTCAGCCCTGTGTGCTATCCCGCCATTATCAGCCTTGACCATTTGACTGACTTGGCCCCATGGAATGTTAGTTCAGAGGCTATCAGAAGTAGGGCACGGTCAGCCAGTTCTCTGGCTTGCTTCCTTCTACTGTCAGAAGAGCCAGTCCAAAATTAGGGGCTGCCATTTCAGCCTAAGTCCCAGAATGAGGAGACAAGTGGAATGTATCCATAGCTGCCAACATGTTCCGTGAACAAGAAATAAATGCTTGTGGTTATAAGCCATTAAGATTTTAGGGGTTGTTTGTTACCATAGCAAAGCTGGCTAATATAGTTAATGTCAATCAATGATGAGGAAATTAATCACGTCTGCCTTGAGTTAAGCTTTTTTAAACTTGATTTGTTTATTTAATTGATTGTTGTCATCTTCACTTGGGGTGAATAGCATTGATAAATAAGAGGGGTTGTTTGTTTTAATGAATCCATGGAAGAATGCTGTTGATTTGTTCAGAATTCGCATATTAGGATTTGACAAGTCCTATGGCCGGGCTTCTAGCTGGATTTCCCTTTACTTGTGGTTGACAAGGGTCTAAACACAGTGTGTAATTGTCCATTCTCTGTCTTGAACCTGTTGAGAGTGCGTTACGACCAACCTCCCCCCATAATTCTACCTACTATGTGTGCATAGCTCCCTTCAACTCTGATTCAATTAATATTAACTATTAACAGGGCTCAGGGCCCTGGGAGGGTATATCCATTACTTCATTTGTTCCTCTCAACAATACTTTGACATTAGGCAACTCTTTTGCTGCACACTAAATGTATCCCCCCAAATTTAGCGGTTGGAAACCTCATCCCCAGTGTGAGGATTCCCACCTCTTTGAGAGGTGATTAGGTCAGAAGGGTGGAGCTTTCATGAATGGGATTAGTGCCCTTCTAGAAGAGATACTGGAGAACTCCCTCACCCCTCCTACCATAGGATGACATAGTGAGAAGATGGCCATCTACTGAGCCAGAATGTGGGCTCTCACCAGACACCAAACCTGCTAACACCTTGATCTTGGACTTCCCAGCTTCCGGTGAAAAATAAAATCCTGCCGTTTATAAGCTATCCATCCCATGGTATTCTGTTATAGCAGCCTAAAGGATCAACACAATTGTTACATATCTTTTGAGGAAATCAAGAGTACGAAGGGTTTGCCAAGGACACAGAGCTGGTAAGGAGCCCATCAAGATTCAACCCGGTCTCCTCACTCTTGGCCCAGGGTTCTCTTCACATCCCCAAGCTCTGTGGACAGAAAGTGCTCCATGTCAGGCCATCGTTTCCAGAAGGCCTAATTTTCCAGAAGGCCAGGAACATGGGTTCATGCGTAGTCATGGAAGGTGGGTCAGAAGATAAGATCCTTTATACTTTATACATTTATATACAATTTACATTTTATCCTCAGATGCAAATTCACTGGTATTATATCCCTACAATGAAAAGACCATCACACCAGGAGCCTCTGTACTCTAGGAAGGGAATCTACCTTTCGGTGAGGGACCTCTGTGTGCTCTTAGGAGGGAAGCATTAATGGAATTACGAATAGATGCCTCTGCAAAAAAGCTGGTCTCCGAGGGGGCTGTACTCTTTGAAGCACATTCCTACTGTCAATTCTCTGCGAGGGGCAATAGTGCCATCTTGCTAACAATCACGACAATAATAATATTAATAATTAAATAATAGCTTCAGTGTCAATAAGTATTTTCCAAAATGCTTTCATATGAATTGTCTGTCTGCTGCCTGAGAAGGCCTCCAAGAGCCACTTGAATTTACCCTGTAATCACTGCTGGCTGCCATCTGCCTAGGGCTCAATAATTCCAGGAATCACGATGTTGGATTCACTCGTGCCGCTGCAGCACAGACAGGCAGAGGCAAGGAGGCAGGCCATAATGAGGTGAGCCGTTTCCAGGGTAGATGTGCCTGTTTCTGCTTTCCCATTCTTGTTTTGAAAGCTTGAGAGAGTCTTTCTATGAGCCTGGAAGCAGAGGGTTGGATAAAAGAAGCTACCAGTACAAATCCCATTAAGGCCTGGGAATTGGACACATCCCCTCAACGTGCTGGTAATGTCCTGATTCTACTGCATGAAGTTGGAGACACCCCATCCTGGCCCAAGACCATCTCCAACCATCTCAAATAGAAACCAGTTTTGGGGGAGTCTGCTGGATCTGGGCCTGCAGGGTTTCGTGAGTCACCTTGTGCCTTTTCTGCCTGCAGGAAGACCAGCCCCTGGATGGCCTGGGTGGCCTGGCTGTTCTTGAAGAGACCCCTTCCTATTCCTTGTACCTTCAGTTGGCTGGACTATAGATCTGCCCAATGCCCTTGGATTCTTTGGGGAAGATGGGGAGAAAGGATAGTAGTTTCCGGTTTACTTATATTTAGCACTCATACAATTTCAGCCCTAGGAGGCAGCTCCTGGGGGACCCTCTACTTGCTCCCCAGCCAGCTGAATTACAAACACTCTCCTTAAAGGCAAAGGAGTCCCAGTAAGAGAGTATGGATGGCTCAGCATGCATCCGTTCCTACCGCTGAGAAAAATGACCCAACACACAGCCATGGAATGGAAGCAACTCTCCCTGCCAGGGTCAGCACATTCCCCTGCAGTCTGGCCTCAGGTCCTATGGGGGGGGAAGGGTTTGGGAATGGACTTGACAATGGCCAGATATACCCACTCTATGCAAAGGAGAGGGAGATGGGAGGGCCATCTGGCATTCCCCGGGAGATTTCTGACCCCCCCCCCCCCCCCCCGTCCCTGGAATGCTTCCTTAGTGTGGTGCTAAGGGACTCAAGAAATCATAGGTTTGCTGGCTAGCCTTGAAGCTTCTAGTCCTGTCCTCAAATCTGGACTAGGAGTCCAGCCTTTCTCCTGCATGCCTGGGGAAGAGGGAGATTGTGAGTGTGCTCACCCCCTAAATTTGTCACCCTGACACTTGCATTCTGGATCGTCTCCACTGGCTGCCATGTTTGACAGAAAAAAGGCACTCTCTTTGAGGAGTTTTGGTTCCTTCTCTGTATAAGCTGCTTTGAGGCCAAGCAAGGAATTACACACAGACCTTGTTTCTGAATGCCTCAAATTCCAAATTCCGTATATTCTGAGGTCCCTCTTCTGGCCCACCTTCTTGTTTCCCTCCTGTCCTGGGGAGAAAGGCAGGTGGCTGCCTATTAGAGTGACCTCTTCGGGGGACCCTCGGCCCTGCCTGCCCATTTCCAGAGCCCTCTTTGGAGGCCTTCTTTCTTATGCATGGTCTCTGTGTCTCAGACTACCCAATTCATCCCTTTCACCACAGCTAATGGACCAGAAGGGGCCTCAGACCCAAACGTAGCTGCCTCTAGCCTACCAGCGGCCTGTGTGGTTGTCAGGCTTCTAAAGCTTGCAAGCTGGCCAGTTCTGGATGGTGACTAACCAGACGAGTCAGCTTGTCCCTCAGAAGCTTGAATGAGAGAGGTAAAAGAGTGGGCTGGTTAGTGAATTGGAGGTGGTAGGGGCAGCACCCAGAGTAGTTCGGTGACCCTAGGCTGGCGCAGTGCCTGCTCCCACAGGTGGGACCCAGCGGCCGAGGCACAGGGGACTCCCAGGCCTGTCTTCTCATAAGGCTGAGTTCCTGTGTTCTTGCAACAGTCGCAGTGGCCTGAGCATGTTTTCTTTTTCTAGAACCTAAAAGAATGTAACTTGCACAGAGTACATACTCAAAACAACCTGCTTTAAAAGGTAAGCAAAGCATTGACCAGAGGTTCCTTGGCCTCCAGCCTGTCATTTCCTCTTCATTTCCCATATGACACCCTCAGCTGGGTCAGGCTGAGGTGTATCTCTGGGCCTGCCACTGGGGGCAACACTCTTGGGGGATTTGGAGGGCTATAGGTGAAGATGTTTTGCATATGGTCTGGGAGAGTGGCTCAGAGAGGGGCGAGCAGAGGCTGGCAGGGTGGGAAAGTCTCCCCTCTGAGAAAGCATCCTTCTCCTGTTCTCCAAACACCCTGAGTAGAGGAAAGGGAGAGATAGGAGGGCAAGATGGTGATGGTAATGGTGGGGCCTGGGGTGGGGAGATGGGTGGGATAAGGGGATGGGATCCCAAGCTCCCCAGGTCTCTGGTCCCGGCCCAGGCCCAGGCCCAGGCAGTGGGGCAATAAATAGAATGGGGGGCCCTCATCTGGGCTGTCCTCCTTGACTCTGATTTTGGCTTCTTATCTGGTGTCCTCACTTCACCCTCTCTGCAGCCAAAGCCAAGGCTGAGCCTCCCTAACTCATGGGGGAGAAACTAGCTCTGTGTGCCCAGAAGTCCAGTGTGCATGCAGATGGAAAGGCGGGTGGCCTTCAAAGCCTTCCTCCTTCTGGAAGGCTTCTCTGCTTAATCCCAGAGGCACACAGTCTTCGTTTTCAGCACTGCCACCAGGGAATGTAAGAGTTGGACTGGATAACTGAGCACCAGGACGGCAGGAGCCATGTCTGCTTTGTTCATTGACATATCCCGAGTGCTTAACACAGCTCCTGGCCCAGGGAAGGGGCTCCATCAGTAGTCACTGAATGAATGAATGAACAAACTCATACACTCTTCTTTTTCCAAAGTCAAAATCTTCTTATTTCAAATGAAATGCTTGCTAGCTGCCAATATGCAAAAACAGAGCAACCAACTGTTATGGAGAGATGGGAGGGGTTCAGAACTCCGCATCCTGAGTAATTCCCACCCCCCCCCCCCCGTTCTTCTGCAACGGTCCCTAAGGATTGTTTGCATCCTCTGAAATTCAGACTGAAACGCCTCTCATTTTCACCATGAAGAAGCAGGCCCCCAAGGAAAAGTGGCTCATCTAAGCCAGAATCGGCACCCAGGTCTCCTGACTCCTGGGCTATTGTGAAAGTGCTCTGTTTAGACTGTATTAACTCACCACACTAGGTGCACAGCAAACGCTCAGTGAATGAAGTGCCGGGAGGGAGGGGCTTGTCGATTCTCAGGCTGTGCTCGCCTGGCAAGAGTCACGAGCGACGCAGAGGAAGGATGCAGCACCAAAATAAAATGTATTGTATTTAAATATTCCCCAAGTCATTTTGTGTATTTAAGTCTTAATTCATCTCCTCTAAATCTCTCCCCGCTACATTAATGTGACGGCTTTGACAGAAAGATGAATAACATTATTAAAGAAGCTCGTGAGCAAATTTCACTCATAAAAATCTCCCATTCACTCACACACTTTGCTGTTCCCACTCAGTGTTCTGTTCCCGCTCACGTCCCAGGTCCACATCCCTCTGGGCCTTAGGCTGCTGCTGGAGGGTGATCAAGGGGAGGCTCAGAGGATGGAGGTGTGGATGCATTTCAAACCCAAATCTTCCCCTTTTGGTTGAAAAATGGGTCATTTGAGCCAAACCCCAGGAGCGGCAAGATTCAGGCTGGAGAGGAGACAGAAAGGCGGAACCTCCTTTGAAGAAAAGCTTCCCACGAGGGGGCATGGAATGTGGCACAAATATGGCAAATGACCAGGAGGGTGCCTTCCTTGGGGATGTGCATCTCAGGAGGAGAGGGACCCTCACTACAAAACCCTCCTCTGGGGATGCTTCCAGAGTGACACTTCTCAACCTGCTGGCTCCCACCCAGCCGGAGGCAGCTCTGGAACTTGCCATCACGTCCTGTTCCTCCTCCTGGAGCCCTGCTTGGCCTCGCTGGCTGGGGATTTATGCCCCTCTTTGCCAAGCCGCCCTGATGGATCGCTTCCAGGATGGCAGCGGAGTCAGTGGTATTCATCTCCCCGACGTCTCAACCTTCTCCTTTAAATCATTGCTCATGTTGGCAGCCGTTCGTTCGCTGGGCCTGGCCGCTCCGTCAGTGGGACTCCCAGCTGGGAAGGACCTGCAGGGTCTGCCTCTGGAGGGACCAAAGTCTCCTCCTCTGCAGACTCTCCCTCAAACACCAGCGCTTCCTCACCTGGAAAAGCCCTCTTGTTAGATCATCTGAAGTCGGGAAGCCAACCCCAGAGCCCCCAAAGGCCACCTCTGCCCTATCATTTACTATGTGATGTAAAATCATCCGTTGGTTTGGTGACCAGGCTAGTAGCTACTCTGGGCCATGGATGATCCTCGTTTTATCATGTGCCCAGTGCCCAGTGGAGTGCCTGCCTCATCATCGGTGCACAAAGACTGTTTGGTGAACTAAATCCTTACATTGTGCAGTTGGATGCAACCTCTTTGGAAAACTATTTGACAGAATCTACTGAAAGCTGAACGTATCTGTGCTCCGACTTGCCTGGGTATGTATCCAAACGAAACAAGGGCTCATGTCTATTCAGACATGTACAAGAATGTTTGTGGCAACCTTATTTCCAATAGGCGCAAACAAAAGCAATCCAATGTCCATCAACAGTAGAATAGCCAAACAAATTGTAGCATATCTACACAATGATCGCATCGCTTTGGTGTCGGGCAGCAAGGTGAGGTACTGTTCACACAACATGGGTCAGTCTCGCAGGCAGAATGTGAAACCACGGAAGCCAGGAGTACATATTGTGTGCTTACATTGGTATGAAGCTCCAAGGCATGCAAACCCTGACTACGATGTTTGGAGGTTGGAGTAATGGTTATCGTTGAGGGTGGCTGGTCGTGGTCTCCTGACTGGGAGGAGATACAGGAGGGCTTCTGGGATATTGGAAGTATTCTAAATCTTGATCTGGGTGGTAGTTACACCCCCTGCTTGTGTGCATTCTCTCTCTCTCTCCCTCTCTCTCTCTTTCTCTCTCTCTCTCTCTCTCAAAATAAAGAAACATGAAAAAAATTAAAAAATAAATACATATTACCCCATAGCAACAAAGAGTTTCATTGTCTCCCAAGACCATATCTCATTCAAGTGAGATGACAGGTAGAGAGAAAGATTAGTAGCTCCTTAGGGGGATGGGCTGTCATAGAGCAGAAGCAATAGGGGCTTGTGTCCAAGAAACTCCACATCATTAAGAGGTATGAATTCAAGGGCTTTCCCAAGAGGACCAAAGGGTATAGACCAACCCTTTCTTTCAGCTTAATTTTCTGAAAACTAAGCCATGTGTGCCCTGTAAATTTGGATGCGCTTGGATATATACAGGGACTGGCCATCTGAACCACTGGAGTCAGTTTGAATATTTGGGGAGGAGGAGGAGGCAAGGTGTCAAAGTGGAGTCCAAAGGCAGAGGCTGGCCTCAGAAATGAGACTCAATCCACGTGGGTAATTATAAATCGCCCACTGATTCAGCCCTTCTCACCAAGATCTTATGCTAGAGTCCTAAGAAGAAGACGACTGAGGACGCTTTTAACTAGTTGTTAGAAGCATCAGGTCAGTTTTGATCGAAAAACAAAATACAAACCATAACTGGAACTAGCTTGAGCAAAATGGTAATTCATTATGAGAAAAGGGACGCATCATCAGGACTGTGTTTGCATCTCAAGAACACCTGGAAGGATGGCCTTTAAGGCCATCAGTCCTCACTCCTCATCCTTTTTTTCTGTACACATCACAGTGAGTCTCAGCACTATTCTTCATTCTCACTGCAGGCAAGCTTTTTCCACATGGTAGGAAACAGCTAAAAACACCTTTGGCCTTAAAGCTTCAGCCTGGATGTGAAATCTAAACATCTCAGCAAAGAACTCTGATTAGCCTGAGTCATTTGCTTATCCCCAGACCTAACAGCTGAGGCTGAAGAGCCTGATCATGTATATTAAACTGTTGCTCCTGTGTTAGATATGGGCGTGGGAGATGCTGGATCCTAGGGAATGGGCAGTGCCCTGAAAGGCAGGGCTGGGCAGACAATACCACAAATATCCTCCATAAGGAGCTTGGAAAGTAGGTGGCTCTCCCCCGATTCTTCATTTGGAGTCAGAATGAGGTAAACACTGTTTTCTCCTAACACCGTGACCAGACTGTACCTACTCCTGGTTGATATAGCCTATATGCTTGTTCCTGTTCTAGTGAGAGTCTGATCTTGTGTGGCCCCCTGGTTCTTTGGTCAGTCTGTCATTTGGCACCATTTTTGTTTTGTTTTGTTTTGTTTTGTTTTGTTTTGTTTTGCTTTGGCAGTTTCTGCCTGGCCCTAGTCTTCATTTACCTAAGGACGGCCCTTAGTTGTTGGGCCTTCCAGTTCAAACCCGACGCCATGATGGTAGAAACTTCTTCACACGTTGTTTAGTTGCTGATGCCATCTTGATAAGTGAGCTGTTTCCTCTTGGGTAAACCATTTAACTTCTCTGAGTCTTACTTGTCTTTATGTATAATCAAATAATATTAATATAAAATTACATCTGCCCTTTTATTACATCCCTGCCCTGGATCCCCTATGGGAGGATCAATCCTATGAAATAAGCATATTATTATAGCGCTTTGCTAACATTTGAAGAAACTGAGGCTCAAAGAAATTGAACAAGTTGTCCAAAGTGATAGATACCAGTAATAAGAGGTAGATCTGGGATTTAAATTCATGTCTTCTGATTACAAATCCTCTCTTTGCCGAAAGATAAGGTGTTAGGCCAACAAGTTAGCTTTGAAGGTTCCTTCTAGATATAAAATCTATGATTCTATAGAATGTTGACAGTAATATTAGCTGCTATTTATTCAGGGTTTGTACTGTTCTAAGTATTCTAAATGTATAGCTCACTTTATTCACATAATAACTGTATGAGGTACATACTATTATTATTCCTACAATGCAGATGAGGAAACCAAATCTTAAAGAGTCAATTACCTTGCCCAAGGTCACACACTTAGGTGGCAGACCTAGTATTCCGACCCAGACCTTGTGTCTCCAGAGCTTAAACTCTGAACCCCTACTGTCTTCGAGGATGACAAGAAGTGGACAAAGGAAAGCTCACTTCAGAACTCTCCAAACAGTGGGTATGTCAGCTCCCAACCCCCAAGATTGAACAGCACATCCTCATTGCAGATTTGACAGATCCTGCCTGTGGGAACCAGGAGAGGGCACTATCCTGGTGCACTAAATGCCTCTGATCACTAGGGGGCACTATCCTGGTGCACTAAACGCCTCTGATCACTAGGGCGGGGCATAATGGGATGCAGCATGACATGAAAGGGGAAAGGCATTTGCACCGCACACACAGCGAGGCATTAAACCGTAAGTAGAGCGTGGGCACTGGGTTCTAATGTGGTTTAAAGACTTCTATGTGTTTGATCTTGGATAAGTTATGCAACATGGCTGAGCCTTGAGTTCCCGTCTGTACAATGGCTATTGCAATCCCTCCCTCCTGTGTCTAACATGAGGGTTGTATAAATAACACCCGGAGACTCAGCATAATATAGTGAGTGCTCCATATGGAGTTGCTAGAGACTCTTGGTGAAGAGTAAAAAGTAAATTCAAACTTCTTGGCCCTGGGGGCTTTGTTTTGGGCGTTTGCATTCCAAGTGGGGAAGCAAGATCGACCACAGAAAGCCAGGAAACAGCATTTTCCGAATATTCCGATGTGCTGCTCAGGACACAGAAATGTAGCTCGGGACAAGTGCCATTCCAGTCCAGTTGGGAGGAGCAGTGGTGGGACCAGGCTGGAACTAAGACATCACATGGTGGGCCTTGAACTCAGGGAGGGAATTTTCCTGTTCACATGTCTGGAGAAGATAAAGCCACTTGGCTTCAGGGATGGACCTGGGTGAGAATCCCTGCCTGATCCCTTATTGGTTGGTAGCAGGTGCTACATTCTCCGACGTAGAGCCTGAGGATAGAAGAAATATGTGCATAGGCTCTTGGTCCAGGGCCTGGCACAGAGTGGGTGCTCCCTGAGTGGTAGATAGGAGTAGAGCCATACAGTGGCGCCATGGGAACATAGGGGACGTTCCTTCCTTAAACCTCCAGAAAGGGCACACTGCCCTGTACCCATCTGCCAGGAGGAAGCACCTTGCTGAATCGTCCCCAGTGCCTGGATCGGAAACCCTAAGAGATTCTCTTTCTGCTGTACCCCACAAACGCAGTGGGCATGCCAAATATATTATTAGAAATCGTGCTGAAATTAGAGCCAGTTGGGCTAGACCTTAGGTAATTCACTCAACCTCTCTGAGCCTCAGGTTTTTATCTACAAAGAGAAGGGGTAGCTGTGACAGCTAAAGTGAGGATCTCCCGTAAAGGTGATGGTCAATGTTAATCACATTTGCCATGAATCTGGAGGGGTGGGCTTTCTTTACCTCCTTGCCTCAAACCCTTGTCCGTCTCGTCTTCATGCCCTGAAGGGAACATTTTACTGCGGATACAGCATATTCTTGTTCTACACAGCAGGCACACTCAGGCCGCAGCCCCTGCACCACACACACACACACACACACACACACACACGTGATGGCTGTCGTGGAGAGAAATAGCAGCAGGAGGGAATCCCCCCATCCTTTCTCCCTATGTCGCTTTGTTCTGGCTGCACAGGCAACAAATTAAAACAAGAACCCCCCATCGCCCAGAGCTGCCTGGGCTTCTGCCGCGGCAGCTCTAATAGTAGCCGAGCAGAAAGGCCCCCCTGTCCGTCAGGCCCGGGAGCACAGAGACAGCACTTCTCATTGGCAGCCAGAGATGTGGCTGGGAGGTTTGGCTGTGTTTATTTGGTGTGACTTCGGGCGAATATATATTGTTTCTTGTCCTCTGTCTAAGTGCTTCATCAGAGATGGGGGGACAGGGGTGAAGGGGCAGTAGTGGGAAGAAAAGCAAAAGAGAAATTCAGCTTCCCCAGGAAAACACACACACGGTGCGCTCAGTCAATGCAGGCAATGGCACACAGCAAAATTGAACTTTCCCTGCCTCACAGTGGTCTTTGAAAGCATTCAATTATCTGTCTGCACCTATAGAAAATGTTAGGGATTGCTTCCAGAAGCCTTTAAAAGGGTCTATACATAACAGAGGCGCACGCATACTCTCAGCGGCAGGCAGAAAAACAACAACAATCTATTCATTTACCTTTGAAAAAGCCAAAAAGGTATAAATTCTGCCCAGAAATCAATCTCCCTCTCTCTTTCTTTGTCTTTTGCCACATCCCTTCTCCCACCTCTCACCCCATCTCATGTTTGTTTATTTATTTATTTATTTATTTATCTATCTATTTATTTAGCCATGGCCACGGAAGCAGCCAGAGAAAGCATTAGTGCAGAGCAAAGACACCGAGTTTATTTTGATGGAAATGCCCACTCCGTTCAGGCAAAGCAGAACTTCCTCATGCTGGTTCCCTGCGGGCCTCCCGTCAGAACTGAATGCACTTAGTGGGGGCACCCACTGCACATGGGACACCGTGCCAAGCCCTTCCATAGATGCCTCCTCCCTGGGCTCTCAAAACCAATCTCTAAAGTAGAGGGTGCTCCTCCCACTTCACAGATGAGGAAAGTGAGGCCCGAAGAGCTTATGCAGTTAGCAAGTAGGCGGACTGGGCAGCTAGGGAAGGTCTCTGCCTCTCAGTCTGGGTCTCTCCCTATCTCTACCATTTTTCCTTAACTATACCACATTCTCGTCTCTGGAACAGACACCGCAGTGGGCCTGGCAGATAACGCACAGAGCTACCCATAGCCACAAAAGGAAGTGGTTTAGCACACAGTGTTAACTGTGGTTGATGAAAATAATGACGACGAGGGGCGCCTGACTTCAGCTCAGGTCATGATCTCACGGTTCGTGAGTTCGAGCCCCACATCACATTCTCTGCTGTCAGTGCAGAGCCTGCTTCAGATCCTCTGTCCCCCTCTCTCTCTGCCTCTCCTCCACTCAATGCTCTTTCCCTCAAAAATGAATCAAACATAAGGAAGAAAGAAAGAAAGAAAGAAAGAAAGAAAGAAAGAGAATGACAATGAGGATGAAGCGGATGAAGAGAATGAGGACGTGCAGGACAATAGCTGGGACTTAGGTGGTGAGCGCTCCAGGCACGAATCCCAGCTTTACCGCCCACAGCTGTGTGACTCAGCCAACAGTCACTTCACCTCTCCGTGCCCCTGTCTCCTTATGTGCCAAATCAAGAGAGTGGGCTGCATCGGTGGCTTTCAAGTGGGGCTCAGTGGAGTAGCTAGAACTCTAAGGACCCAGAGGTCGCTGGGGAAATGGGTGGAGCTCAGGTGCCTGCCTGGACCAGGGGAACCCCCACCTTTTAAAAAAGCTAGTTTATGTATCATGGCTTTGTGTGGTAGTTCACCAGAAGAAAGGGTTCTACTGCTAATGAGGTGAGATCTAGAGGTTCTTCTTGCTAGAACATTCTGTGATGTGATGGTGTCATGACATCCACCATCCAAGGAGCTGTCTCAGGGTCCCAGCACCACAGAAGGCAATGGCAGAATGGCAGAATGGCACCAGAAGGTGCTCAGTAAACACTCTATAGTGGGTGAGGGTGGCCTGCACCCCTCTGATCACCGCCAAGGGTATAGACTGGGAAGACAGAGCAGATAGGACGGACCTGAGACAGAACTCTTCAAGGAGAGCTGATGGTCCGAACTTTGGGTAGACCAGATGTGACCGTCAAAAGCAAAGGAGGTGTCCACGAATGGGAGACTGGAATCACAGAACAGGATGGGACCCAGAGAACTGCATGGAAATGGCAACTGTCCAGGAAGGAGAAAGCAAGGGTGGGACTGTGGCTGTGCAAACCACGGCACCTGTCCCACTTCATGGACAGGAGTCCAATATGCTCAGCCTGGGGACAAGGGGTCCTGATGGACAATGAGCTAGCTGGCTGTTAAGACGTGATAACAGAAGCATTTCTCACCTGTGCCCCACTGTCCCCACATCCCTATGGATAGAAACCCTGGACAGGGCAAAGCATTCTCTGGGGCCTAAGTGTGTTTTGTGAGGTGTTAAATGAGTCCGTCAGTTCCGAATCTCCTGGAGCACATGCAGCTCATTGCATCTGTGTGATCAAGAGTGTGATTTCAAACCACAAAAGCCCAGGTTTGCAGCATTTTGAAATCAGGAAATCTTACAGGTAGTTAGCCCAACTTCACTACCACCTAAAATCAGGGCTGGATTTGGGGGTCAGCTTGCCTCTGGAAAACGCAGCTCAAAGCAGATGGGCTGGACAAGATGGGCCAATTCCCAAGACTGGGCCAACACTTTGGGAATGACTGACTGGAAGCAATGCCCATAGTTTTGAGCTTAGTGCACATTATTTTTGCTCATATTAAATTTGGCTGGGTTGCTGGGTGGACTGATTAGAACCCATTCTGTTCCCATCTACACGCCTCTAAGGGGCTTGGCAAAGAAGACTTTTGTTTCCAAAAGTTACATCCAAAAGGTAATACCACTTTAATGTTTTCAGAGTTTTTATATCTGTTGTGTCTAATGCATGAAGTACCAAGGATGCCTGTAAGTATCATTAGTCCCACTTTATAGATGAGTAAACTGAGTGACCTCTTCAGGGTTATCAGTGAGTCCAGAGCAAAACTGGGGCCGGGACCCAACATCCCTCTACCAGCTCAGTCTACTGAGCCAGGAGCTCCCTAGACTCAGGTTCCCCAGACCAAACCACCCCTCCCAGCACCCCATCTGTTGAGTTTCCTCTTCTGACCTCCTGAAGTCTTGCTGACCCCTGAGGCCCCAGCTTCAGCACAGAAGGATTGAGGGTAAACGAGAGAGTGACTTTCTATGGCGTGTGACTTGTCGTCCAATTTGAAGAGCATTTTCTTGGCCAGCGCTCTAATCCCAATGCTTGAGTAATGCCCAGAGACCACATCGATCGGGATCCGGGAAATTCCGACCCGACCGCAGCACATTGTAATGGCCTCTGCCCGAGTGACCTTCTCCCTGTCAGAAAATACATCTTTTCTGCAAGTCCCTAGCCTGCAAACATCGCCCGCAGCCAGCTTAGCCCAGACAAAGGGCTTTGAAATGGTCCAGATAATGCATCGAGGGGAAAACTGTTTTCCAAGTGTGTAATTCGTCCACTATTAACCTGCAGCTGCAGGAATGGCCCTGCCTTTGATTCCCGTCTGCAGCCGGGGCCACTCCTGTCGTGTAAAGCAACACATGATGCACGGCAGCAGACAGGGAGCAGAGGCTTGTCATATTTCCTGAATGCTAATGACCCCTCGGCCGCCCGGCTGACACCCGGCTGCTGCCTGGAGGCACTGCAGGCCTGACCCATCACAGAATTCCTTGTCTTCTACTTGGTTCTACCGGAGAAGGTGTCCTGGTATTAAGGCTGAGCGGCTGGAGCGGGGAGTGGACACATCCCTGGCCATCTGGAGGTGTGTGCTCACCACGGGCCTTGACACGAACACGCGGCCTTCTCCTTTGTACCTCAGAAAGATGACTCTGGGCTCCAGCCAATGGCACTGTGAGGCCGTGTGCCTTTGGGAAAAGCACTCCTCATTCTGGGTTCACTTTTGTTGTCTACAAAACCAAAGAATTGGACAAAGTAATTCGGCTCTGATTATCTGTTTCTGGTTTTTGTTTCTGTTTTTATTTTTTATTTTTTTTCCCCCTGGATGATTCTCTGTCTTGGGTTAAATGATCGGTAGAATCAAAAAAGAAGGAAGGAGGGTCAATTGGGTGGCTCAGTCGGTTGAGTGTCCGACTTCGGCTCAGGTCATGACCTCAAGGTTCGTGGATTCGAGCCCCTCATTGGGCTCTGTGCTGTCTGCTCAGAGCCTGGAGCCTTCTTTGGATTCTGTCTCCCTCCCTCTCTGCCCCTCCCCTGCTCTCTCTCTCTCTCTCTCTCTCAAAAATAAATAAACATTAAAAAATGTTTTTAAAAAAGGAGGGGAAGAAGCATGAAGGGGAGGAAGAGGAGGAGGATGGTAAAGGTCTATGGTAAATTATCAGTCCTAAGCACCAAAATATGCATGTATGGGGATGAGAAAAGAGAAGACTGTTATGACTATCTCCTTTCTCTTCCTTTTCTCTTCATCATTATTCTGGTCTTAGAAAATTCCTGACCTCCCATGAGCTAAGCTGAGTCTGGGTTTTCGAGGAAGCAGGGCCAAGGGAAGACGGCTCAAACTGACCTGATGGTCACAGGTCACTGGAGCGGGGTCGGCAGGTGGGAGTTGGGTGTGAGGAGCATGAAAGAGAAGGAGGCAAGGGATGATGAGCAGGTGTCAGAACCAGAGCATAGGTTTGGCACCTCTGAACAGACAGGGCATCTGCAGAAGCAGCATCAATGAGATTTCCAGAAGCAATGGGGGACAAAGGGTGAGTTCTTCTAGACAGCATCTTCGGGAAGGCTATGGGTGGGGAAGGAGCTAAGCTCAACGTCAAGCCAATTCGATGACCAGAGTTTCAAACAAGTGACTCATAACCCCTGACCAATGTACAATATTACCCAGCTGAGGTCTGGGGTAAGACCGAGGTTCTGTTTAATGTAACAAGACAAGACATCATAAGTGAAAAGCAAAAAACCCTCTTCATTAATTTTTCCAGAATTAATTTTCCAAAATTAATGAAGGCCCAAAATGATAGATTAAAAACCAGAAAAGCAAAATTATATTTAGATCGCAAGGGAATGTGTTTCCCCCAAGCCTTGGGTTTTAATGGCTCTCAGGTGGCAGTGGGATGAATTCACCTGTAGAGCTTCTGCAAAACTACAGTATCTGGGCCTTGCTCCAGACCGACTGAATCCAGGACGAGGCTCTTCCTGGGTATGGACCATGAGGTTGCCTTGCTTCTTGAAGACAAGTGCAGAGGATGCAACCCACTCATAAAATAATAGCAATGTAGCAACCATGGGACGTGACAACAGTTGCTTGAGAACTGTGTGCACTCAGGCCAGCTGTTTGTTTACTAAGTGTTAAATATTTGTTGAATCAATATTTCAAGACTAGGTTGTGAGTTCCACTAGATTCTATAATCTGTTAGTGCAGAGAACTTGCCCATGTCATCTTGGTATCTCCCTAGTGCCTGGCCTATTTGAGTCCCCAGATGCCTGGTGCATATTTATTGAGTGTATAAATCAACGAATACGTGAACCCATGAATGTAGATTAAGGCCTCCTTTTACATTTTTTAAAATTTTTATTTATTTTTGAGAGAGACAGAGACAGAGCGTGAGCACCGGAGGAGCAGAGAGAGAGGGAGACACAGAATCGGAAGCAGGCTCCAGGCTCTGAGCTGTCAACACAGAGCCTGACGTGGGGCTTGAACTCACAGACTGCGAGATCATGACCTGAGCCGAAGTCGGATGCCTAACCGACTGAGCCACCCAAGCGCTGCCCCCACCCCTGCTTTTTTTTTTTTTTTACATTTTTTTAAAGGTTTATTTATTTTTGGGAGAGAGGATTAAGGCCTCCTTTTAAAGTGGTAGAATAGAAAAGCTCAAGTTTGGACATTAGGAACCTTTGTTCAAACCCTGATGCACCATCTCTAAGTGTGGGATCCTTATGCAAGGTTGCTTCAGCCCTCCAAGCCTCAGTTTCCACGTCTGAGAAACATGGGGCCAATACTCGGTGCTTCATGGGGCTACATGAGTTAATCTATATGAACGGGCAAATGTACCATTGCATCACAGAGCATTTGATTAATGTGAATAGAATGAAGTTTCATCTGGGATTCAGGCATCAGATATTGGTTCCATTTCCCCTGATGCTCGTAAGCTCGCGGTCACTTCAGACCTCACAGCCTGGACAGTTGCAAAAGAGACTGGGGACTCTGATCTGGCTGTAAAATAACCTCCCTCACGGACTCCTGAGCCTTCAAATAAGACCACAGCCCAAGCTATGTTTAATTGTAAGTGGCCTTGATTAAAAAAAAAAAAAAAAAAAAAAAAAAAAAGGCTCGTTTTCCTTTAAATTCACCATCAGACAAATTCCCTTGTCCCAGAAGCTATACAGGAGTTTGGGCTGACAGGACACACCAATGTAGCAAGACAACATAATTTAAAGGAGCCCTGTGGCTTTTACATTTGAGGCTGACTGTTTCCCAGCATTTGAGCCAGGGCTCGGAGAACAGCTGGGAGATTAGGTACTAATGAAAAAGAAATGATTTGAAATATCCACCCTGCGCTCCCTGCAAATCAAAACCCTGTGACTTGGCAAGCTCCAGCCTTCCTCCCCACCCCGGCCACCCCCATTGAAATGTGTCTCCATGTGGGGCTGTCTGCTGAGCTGCTCTGAGATGTTTACAGCTCTCTCACTCCTGGCTTCCGCGTATGCTTGTGTGATAAAGGTTTGGCTTTGTTGTCTCAAGCGAAATCACAGACTTGGATGTTTCCCTTGTCTGTCTAAGAAATACTGCAAATATTATATCAGGTCGTGCCTTTGCGTCCCATAATTTATCTCGCCTGTAGTGGTACCTTCTGGGGACCGTAGCAGATAGAGGAGGAGGAGGGAGGGGGCTGGCGGACGCTGCCCCACATCGCCTGCTCCAGCCCCCCTGTCTCCAGGACAGACGGGCCTTGAAATTGTTCTATGTGGAGTTAGTTGCCTGACTTCTGGGGACTTCCTCCAGGGACCCGCTAGCTCTATTTGTCCAGTCTGGGTGGGATCCCCTTGATCATCCAAAAAGGCTTCCTCTAGGTCAAATCAATTCTCCTCACTCTCATTTTCTAAGGTCCCTTGACTTCTCTTTTTCTCACCCACTCAATCCCAACATCAGTTTTCCTCATGACTGGCCTTCCCTCCAGACAATTTGAATTTGAAAAAACTATCGCCTCTTCTTCCCCGAACTTCTCAGGGTCATTTCTTCTAGGAACTTCATAGCTTATAAAGAAGCTCCTTTCCACTCTCCGAGGCAGGCGCAAATGATATGTGGGTGGATAATAAAGCTGCCTGTGCTGTTACTGGAGCGGGGTTCGAGCTGAGGTAAAGGCTCTGTCTGATTAGGATGTGATGCTCCATGGACAGGTGGAGCTAAGGCCAGAAGGAAGAGTATTCATTCAACAAACATTTGGAAGTAGCCGGACACCGTGGACCAGTGTGGCCTCTGTGGCTCCCCCAGTTCTTCGGTTCTCCCTGTTATCCTGCCGTCTGGACAGAAGACAGGAGAGCTGAGCAGACAGACGCGGGATCTTCTTCAGAAGTCTGGGGAGGAGTCCTGCTGCATTATTTCACGCGCTTCTCTGCTCAGTCCTCGTGTTCCCGGGGTACGCAGTGGCAGATGACGTGGGTAAACAAGTCTACGATCCCTGTTACTTGAAGATGTGGGCTTCAACATTTGTATACATCATGGAATGGAATGCAAAAGTCAAGGGACTTCCCGTAGGACTTCAAAGAAGCGTTGCAGGCGTGTGGCAGGGCCTCTCCGGGCTGTGCCCCCAGGCCTCCACGAGGGCGGGAGGCGGACTCTCTCAGGCTGTTCTGTCAGGATGAACTTTAGTGGTTGGAAACCCCTGAAAGCATCCGGTATATCCCCACCTCTGAGAGGGCCAGCTTCCCGGCAGAGCAGCGTGGGGTGTCTCTCCAGCTCCTAAGCTCACGTGGATGGTCTTGGGGAGCCCGGGAACTGGCGAACAGCATGGGAGAGGGGCCCGGCAGGCCGCCGCGAGATAGCGCTGGGAGCCTGCCTCTGCGAGAAAAGGGACTGAAATAGCTGATTTCTCCCAGTCTTGGAGATGCATCACCCGGGGGGCCTGTCACTTCCTTGGGAGAAGTGGGATGGATTATGGTTATCAGGAAGGCAGCAACTAACTCACTTTTATTGCGGGAGAACTTAGTCCCCGCGCTCCCGGGGGACACACACAGGCTCACGCAACCCACACCTGCGGACGCTTGGCTCACCTACCTGCTGTCTTCCCAGCTAGCCAGAGGAGAGAGAGAGAGAGAGAGAGAGCAAATGTGATTAATGGGGCCACCCCGGGGGACTTGCTGGATGGCAAGCGGACCTGCGGGTACCAGGGAGCCAATTTCAGTAACAGGTTTAAGGGAGCCCTGAGACGGGAGAAAATGCAGCTGACTCAGCCACTCTAGGCTCCTATAAGTCCAGAGGGAGCCTTGGGAGTAAAGGAGCTGCAGATTGCTGCAGAGCCCAGTGCTGGGGGCGAGTGGGGGGTGTGGGGGGGCTTCATTCTCACACTTCCTCGGGTGGGGGGTGGGACGGGCGGGCAGCGGGGCTGACAGCAGGGACCTGGAGGCGGGCGTTACTAAGGGACAGGGGAGGACTTTTTCCATGCCTGGAGAATTAATGTGGTTCTCCGTCTTGGCGGGTGTCAGAACAAAATACCTTACTGGATATTCCGAGAGAGCTTTATAGTTTTCAAAGCATTTTCATGATTATTATCTTATTTCATTTTCATGGTATCTTTGTGAAGTAGGGTACAGAAGCTTGGAGAGCTTACTGGGGTTTTGAGGGTGTTTGTTTTTTGTTTTGTTTTGTTTTGTTTTGTTTTTTAATTGGTACAAGACCATAGAGTCAGGGCTGGAAACCTGGACTTGACATTGAGGCCAGTGTCTTCCCTCCTCTTTGATGTTGTCATCAGATGTGATGAACGTCTTAGCAGTCAGGGATGGGGCATTGAAACAGGACATCCAGGAGAAGATCCAAGAGAGAAGGGGCTTCGAGGTCAGAAAGGCCAGGGCTTGCTTCTGGGTTCTCCAGCTTACTTCCTGTGTGACCTTGGGCAAATTCCTTCACCTCTCTGAGTCTTAGAAAATGAGGATGTCATAAGTGCATCATATGGATTAACAAAATAGCTCATGCCATGTGCCAATACCTGGCACATACTAAGTTCTCCGTAACAATGAGAAATCATCACTATTGCTTTCTGAAAACGGGAAAAATATTATGACCTTGGGTAGAAAGGAGAAAAATCTCTCCAGCACCTGGTCTGTCAGTGATTTTCAGAAGACACTATTAATCTGAAGGAGGCGGGAGAAAAAAGCTAAGCCCCAGAATGAGTTGTCAGTAAAACCGTATTTGAACTAGCATCTGTTTATTAAAAAATACGTGTAAAACAAAAACACGTTGAAGACATTTCTCAGCTTCTGCACCCAAGGATTACCCAGTCACCACAGCTGGATGACTAGGAGAAGGGGGGACATCAGAGAATCTTCTCAGAGTCTCTTGTGTGAAATAAGCAAGTGGACCCCAGTGGGCTGTGAGGACGGCAGGACCAGCCATAGGGGAGGGTCAGGCCTCAGGCTGCTACTGTGGGGTTGAGGTCTCTCTGAGTGTCCACCTAGAAAAGGTTGCATTGTCCTCCTTCAGGACCGAGGTGGGGAGCAAGCTGAGGTCCTGTGGTGAGCATGTTGTCCTCATATCCCTCCCTCTAGAAGGGTCCGCATCTCAGGATGCCCCTTTCAGACTTCTGAGAATTACAGGCCTAGGCTACTCGCACGAGAACTAGAAACTGACTCCTCCCTTCACAAACAAGGAAGGAGAGGCCCAGAGAGGGCAAGGGATCTGCTTGGAGCCACACAGCAATCTCTCCTCTTTACCCAACCGTTCGGCATCCACTTGGGCCTCCCCGGGCCGTCGTCCAGAGCTGCTGAAAGTTGCTCCAAGCTGCGGGCACGGGAGCAGTGGAAGGTCGAGCCACATCTGCTGTGCGGTCTCTCCCCGGCTGCAGGCTGTGCGCCAGCCTCGGGGAAAAGCGTGTCTTCTGAGGCTCCCTGAGTCCTTGACCAGGACTAGGGCACAATGCAAACGGGAGAACAATGGGGAGTGTGTGAGGGAGCCCAGCCGGAGAGGGTATTGATCATGTTTAAAAAAGGAAACGCATACCGAGGAGCACAGAAAAACCTTCCCAACGCACCAGCTGGCCTAGCTAATTAGCGCGGGTGAGCCCGTGTCAGCCGCCAGCTCGCGGAGCCTGGAAGAAAACAATTCGCTCAACAAACAGAACATCTAAGGAGGAACAAGAGGAAAACAGCCACTGTCCCCTAACCTCCAGGGAGTCCGTACAGTCCAGGGAAGGGCGGGTGATGGGGCGGGAGCCCAGGCGGAGGTGGGGATTATTTACACCCAGACACACCTGGGGGCAGAAGGCCGAGGTGGCATCCGGCCCTGAGAAGGGGGTGTCACTGTGCTGGGGACCGAGTGGCCCCTTCCCCTCTATGAGGGGAATCCCACTGCCCCTCAGAGCACTGGCTCTGAGCCCTGCCTCTCTTTGGGGGCCTTTGTCACCATGCACTAGGTGACTTCTCTGGGTAGGTCGCAGGTGTGGCGGGAGGAAGCAGGGCAGCAGCTTGGGTCAGTCTGAACTTGCAGCCTGACCTTGGGCAGAAGGCCTCCCCGATGGCAGGCTGGGCACAGCGGGCAGCCCACCTGGTCTGAATGTTGGTTCTGCCAGAGACGAGACTGTGCAGGGGGCCCCTCAGTGTAATGACACGTGGCCTGTGCTGGGCTGGCCTGTTGGCCTCTGGCTGCAAGGGAGGCCAGCATTTTCCTGAGGACATCGCCTGGAGGGAAAGAGCTGAGTGTTCTGTGGAGGAAGTGGGGGTGGGCCAGGGGTGAGGGACCAGCAGACAATTGAAGCTCCTCAAGTGACTCAATTCAGGTTATTTGGGTCCAAAGCTACCAAACAGTGCAGAGACAGAGGGAGAGGATGACAGGCAGGAAGAAGGGGGGAAGGAAGGGAGGGAGGGAAGAAGGAAGGAAGGAAGGAAGGAAGGAAGGAAGGAAGGAGGAAGGAAGGAAGTGAGGGAGGAAAGGAGGGAAAGAGGAAGGGGAGGAGGGAGGGAAGGAAGGAAAGAGA